>NC_016091.4:39392199-39501622 GCF_000004515.6 Glycine max
GTTTGATGTATTTTGTCCGTACATGATTCTATTTCACTGTGTTGGTTAACTTGATGAACTTCCTCAAGTGCAACATATGGTCTACATGGGAAGCACCACTAAACAGGTTGTTCTCCAACATTTGTAGGAACCAATGCTTGAAGTCAAAAGTGACTCCTTTTGACAACTCAACTAGTAGGATGGTATTGGTTTCCCCCAAGGTAGGGGTGAGGTAGTCCATAAGGGTTTAAGCTGGATTAACTACCATTGCTCTCTCTTTCTCTTTGTCCCTTTCTCTCTTTCTTTCACATATTTCTACACGAAGCTTTTGGATTAGCTTGTCAATATCAAGCTCGTACTATAGTGGTGGATTTTGGGACATGGTTTACATGCACTAAACAATAGAGGAAAAGATCAAATGCAACGAGAGATAAAGAATAAAATAAAAAATAATAGAAAATTAAAGAAATAATGAAAAAAAATTCTACTAACAAAACTATTTGGTTTAATAAAATTAAACTACTCGAGAATTTCCACAAAAAGTCCCCAGCAACGGCGCCAAAAACTTGATGTGTAAAAATATTGCTCGTAGAAGGGAAGTGTACCCTACACAATAGTAATAATGGACTAGAAGTTCAATTATCAAATCCTAGAGACCACTTGTATTCCCAAATAGTCATAAACAATTGAAATAATGAAAATAAGATTTAAGTATTTTTGTTATTTTTGGTTTTTAAAAGGAAAACAAATAAAATATTGCAAAAGAGAGATTTGGGGGATAGTAAAGTGACCAGGGGTTATGATTCACTAGTATCAATTTTCCCCTAATCCCAATCCTAATGAAATTTATCGCTTAGTTAATTACCGATTTCCAAAGTCAACTAAAGACTATGATTAAGGTCGAAGGATGTTTTTTTGCCTTAAATCAATACTCCAATGATCATGGATATGTCAATTTAATTTAAAGGATATAATCAGTTCCAAGGATGATCAATTAAAGATTAACTAGTCTATCGGAGATTACCTAAATCGTTTGATCATACAATTTGGTGTAAAACGTTATCTACCTTGGTCTACCAAACATACACAGATGAACACCATAATACATTCAATTAAACATGGGATTGATCAATTCTTAAATGAACAATAAAAATAAGAAAGAGAATTAATTAACATAAAACACTGAGAAAATTCATTAAGAACAGAGAAAGTTGTACAATTGAACAGTTACATCATAACCCTCGGACTAGGGGGACGAACTGCTCATGATCAAAGCAAAACCAGAAAGCCTATAAGAAATTAGTATAGACATACCATAAGGGAGGAATGATGATCACGATCCATCCTCATGGTGTTGCCCATGCCTTACAACTCTCAAAACCCTCAAAAGTTCTCTCTAATTCAAAAATATGATAAAAGGTGATAAAAAGGTATGTTTTACATATTCTAAAGCCTTTATTTATGGCTTCCTAAGATAACATATTGGTCTGAGGCGCACTATGGTCGTGGTAAAATCCACCACGGTTGTAGTTAGAAACTTATGATGTTAAGGCTCTGGGCGTGGTCAATTGACTATGGTCGTCGTTGGAGTGTTGACAGTGTTTGCAGAAGGACATTGTCATCTCACCAAGGTTGTTATGTTCACCATGGCTGTGTTTGATCCACTACGATCGTGGCCAAGTGACAAAGTCTTCAAATCTTCAGGTAAAAGTGCAAATTTCCACTATTTTATCTTAATTGAGCGGCTATACTTTTGCAAGACAAAACTAGCATCCTAATGTGTGTTTTGTCAATAAAATGCATGCAAATGGCACAAAAACTCACTCCAAAGTGGTTTATCAATTTCTAAAACAAGTGTTGGGTTTTGCATTTTGATGTGCCCTTGAACTAGATGACAATGATCCTTAGGAATACACTGCATTTGTATTTACTTGTATTTTTCGGTTTTCATTAATGCTTGATTTTACATTTTTCCACTCTTGTAACAAAAAAAGGTTTGGTTTGGATTGATTTGAATTAATTTTTGAAATCCAATCTAATCTAATACAATTTTTTATTTTTTTACTCAATTATTTAGTTTTCAATTTTGTAGGTTTTTTTTAAAAAAATTGGATTGACTTGTTAACACTCTTAATTAATGTGTGATCAATGTAATTAACTTAGGAAGCATTCGTTAGTGGAAGCAACGTGGCTTGCGAGACAACTTTCAATGTTGTTGCGTACGAATGGGTGCTTGTAAGGCATGGTTGCTTACTGAAGCATCGTGGCTTAACCTTATTCAATTAAAAAAAATGCTTGTTATTAGTATTCTATTATTTCTGAAGTTGGATGATAAAAGATGGACAATGGCTCTCTTTTTTGGATGGTTGGATATGAGTAACGACTCTTTGTTACAAATGGTTAACGAAATATCCAACAAAATAATCCTAATAGTTCAAATTCTCAATATCCAACATCCTAATAATTTCATCATTCTCCACCCAAGTTGAAGAAGGAGTAAAAGAAGAAGAAGCATCTAAAACACACCACAAATGAATATGAATGTCTCGACAGTAATGTGGTATATAACGTGTAACACCCTGACAAAAAATTAAAACTCAGGCTAACAGAGAAAACTTTGTGTTGTGTGATATGTGCATATTTGTATTTAATTGTGGTGATTATATGCTTATAATTATTTATTTTCATGCTTATATATATATGTGATTAGTTGAGTGAAACTTGGCAGAGAAATAAAAACTTTTTGAGCAAGATTTCCACCTGTTCAAGAATTACACTGCACACTGAGTCATAGTGTAATTTGTCTGTGTGAAGTTTACTTTGAGTACACTGTTGGATCAAGTGGCCTCAGAATAATTAAGAAGGGGGGGTTGAATTAATTATTAATGTACCTTGACTATTTAAAAATCTATCCTTCTTAATGTTACTAGATTTAATTAGGTTTTTACTACCAAGTTAAGAAAGTAAAGAACAGTAATTGAAACTTAACCAAAAGTAAAAGCGATAATTAAAAGTGCACAACGGAAATTAAAAGTGTAGGGAAGAAGAAGACAAACACAAGAATTTTATACTGGTTCGGCAACAACCTGTGTCTACATCCAGTCCCCAAGCAACCTGCGGTCCTTGAGATTTCTTTCAACCTTGTAAAAACCTTTACAAGCAAAGATCCACAAGGGATGTACCCTCCCTTGTTCTCTTTGAACAACCAAGTGGATGTACCCTCCACTTGAACTGATCCACAAGAGATGTACCCTCTCTTGTTCTCAGTTACAATAACCCAAGTAGATGTACCCTCTACTTGTACCACAAAGGACGTACCCTCCAATGTGTTAAGACAAAGTTCTCATGCGGTTAGTCCTTTGAAACTTTTTAAAGGGGAAACAAAAGATATCTCAAGCGATTAGTCCTTTGAAATCTTTTGTTTAAGGGAAAGGGAAGAATCAAAAGAATTCTCAGACTGTGTCGTTTTGAATTCTTTGAAAAGGGAGAAGGAAGACATAAAAGAATTCAGGCGGTTAGTCATTCGTTCTTTTGGAAAAGGGAGAAGAGAGACACAAAAAGAATTCAGACGATTAGTCCTTGGCGAATTCTTTTTGGCAAAGGGAGAAGAGAATGAAAAATATGAATATCACACTTTTGTTTTATGTGAAAGAACAAAGTTTGGAAACCAGAAAACTCATAAAGTTTTTGGCAAAGGAAGAAGAAGAAGAAGTTCAAAGAGATTCAAAGGTTGTAAAAGAATATCTAAAAAATTTATATCAAGTGTATAAAATGCAAGTCAAGGTCTTACTTTTATAGACTCTTCATGTCTGGTCAAGAAAACCATTGGAAGAGTTATAACCTTGAGAAAAACCTGAAAACCATTGGAAGAGTTACATCTCTTGATTTTTATTCAAAACTTGTCACTGGTAATCGATTACCAAAACCATGTAATCGATTACACAAAACATTTTATGAAAAGATGTGACTCTTCACAATTGAATTTGAATTTCAACGTTTAGATACACTGGTAATCGATTACCAATATATTGTAATCGATTACACCATTTAAAAAAACAATTAGAACGTTACAAATTCAGTTAAAAGCTTTTGAAATCAAACTTTGCCACTAGTAATCGATTACAGGTCGATTACCAGAGAGTAAAAACTCTGGTAACTTAGAAAGTTTTGAGAAAAACTCTTTTGAAAAACAAAACTATGCTATGTTTGTTTTTTGAAAAATCTTTTCAATACTTCCCTTATGAAGTCTTCTTGATTTCTTCTCTTGAATCTTGAAATCAAATTTCTCTGGATTCTTGAATCTTCTTGATTTCTTCTCATGAAACTTGAAATTTATATCTTGATCTTGAACTTGTTGACTGAATCTTGAAATCATTCTTTGGGCTTTTTGTCATCATCAAAACTACTTGAATCAACTTGATTCATCATCATGAAGCTTGCTTCTACATACACATATTCCTAGGGAGGTTAGCACAATAATCTAGGAAGTTAAAGCATTAATATAGATGTTTAAGATAGGATTTACCAGTTTTGGCGAAAACAATGTTTACCAATTTTGCTTATGCCTACCTTATCCATTTCTGGCTAAAAATTCAAAAGTAAAACTACCTACTTATGACAAGTATTGGCACGTCCAACATGGCTTACACTATGGTCATTCAAGCTTTTCAATTGAACACATCTATAGCCTTGCATCATTTTCCATCATTTTCTCTCCAAAAACCAAAACTTGGACCTTCATTCTCTCCATTTTGCACGAGACACTCAAGGAGGGAGAGACCACCATTTTCATATTCTTCCAAAATCCATCTTAGTGTTTTGAGGCTTCTTCTCTCAAAGCCTTGGTAAGAAGCCCTTAAACCTCTTTTTTCTTCTTATTTCTTTCTTATTTGCGTGCAAAGTTCTTACTTGAGGTTCCAAAATTTGTTTTTCATCCATTGAAGCTTGAGACTTCAATATCTGAGCATTTTTCCTTGACCATTTCGTGGAAGCTTCATTCAAGGTAAGTGGAGTCTTTTCACTTCTCAAACCCTAACCTTATTGTCTTTGGAAGCTAGGCTTTAATACATGTTATTTTGATGTTTAAAATTTTGTATCTGCTTCCATGACTGGAATTGGATAATATGTTGGTAGAAGTTCAAAGGTTAAAAATAAGTTCTTTGGGTGTTAAAACATAGTATTAGACATAAATTTCACTTAAAGTGGAGTTTTCTAGCAAAAGTTATGAATAAAAGAAGTTTAAGGCTTTTTTGTAGAATGAAAACCTGTCATGAAATTGGACTAAGTGTTACAGCAATATGAATTGTTTTTCTTAGTTTTGACCTCAAAATGAGTTTGTTAGGTTTGAAAATGTAGGATAGCATTAAGATTTATGAAAAATCGATTCCCGAAGCACCTAAAACACTGAAAATGAGTTACGAGCGAAACTTTATAAAACTGAGTGTCAGAGTAATTTTAGATAGTAGACAACTTAACATTGGAATTTGTGCCTCTGAATAAGTTACCTTAGAATTATTTATTTTCTGGATATGTTGATTTATTTTCTATTATATTGTTGACATAAACTACAAGATCTAATGACTGATGCATGCTTTGGAATTGTGATGATTCTCTACTGATAAAATTATTGAAATGCATGCACATCTATTTATTATTATTGTTGTTGAATGGTAAGACTGGCAGAGTGTAAATTCTGACAATTATATTTATGGCATCCGAATTTACATCCTATTATATATATATATATATATATATATATATATATATATATATATATATATATATATATATTTGTATTTTGCTATTTTTATCTGAACACGTTGTGGTTTGGGTCTGGGCGTGTCTGACCCTTGACAATTAGTTTGCTATGTTTGTTAGATGGCTATAATTAGTCATTATGTTGTCCGATTGTTTTGTGTGACAAGTGGTTTTACTGCTTAAGGGGCCATGATTGGTTCCCTAAGAATAATACATAAGCCTAAGCCTCATATTTTTTTCTTGTTTGTTTGTACGCGTTCATTGATGCATGACGCACAAGGGCTACACACACAATGCAGTGACAATAGTCAAGAGGATTGGATAGAGAGTAAGAAACTGATGGTTCTATTTATTCTGTGAGAATGTGAGGTTAGACTAAGAAAGTGGATGATGGACAGAGATACATTGGAGTATAATGGATAAAGAGGTTCGAAGAACTTGGGGGAATTAGTGAGTGGTGACTACCTGGCATTTGGTGCACTTAGTTGGCACAGGTAACTTACAGGCCTCACTTTGCTGCTCCTAACGGGTTCTGAGACTATGCTTTTTGAGTTAGGAGCTTGGGGATCAGTGTACGATGTATTTGTATGTGATGATCACTCCCGATTGTCATCCACATGATTTTTGTAAGACCATAAAGACCTAGGAGGATTGGTGGCAAAGGTTGGACCTTAATAGGTGATAAGTGTGTTAGTAATGCACTTAGGATCTCGAGATTGTTGTTTACTTAGAGAAACCACACATATTGGTTAAGTAGGTTGCATGTTGTCTTTGTTTGATTATTGTTTGTTTATGGCATTTGAGGAGTGTAGGACTCACCTTTATAATCAATAACTTTCAGCTACTGATAATGCTGAGTACATCAAGGCATTTGTAGGTTTGGTGTAACTTGCAGAGAGAGCATGTATGGTCCTACACCGTAACACGGACTAGACGTTACACTTGCCATACTTTAGTCCACTAAGTGCCAATAGATAGAACGAATGCAATGCCCTTTACCATAGACCATTTACTAATCTACTATATCCTATGGGGATTCACATCTCGCATAGAGCTTTGATACTATGAATATACTTGCTTGTATCTTGGATTGGAAAAGCCATGTCCTACTTTGGAATTCCTGTTGACTCTAAAGGAGTATGATGAGCGGGGGCCACGTTCACCATTACAGCGTGCAACGAGGACACCCAGTGGAGGTTATAGATGATCGAGGTAACCATTTGGACATGTCGTCCGAAGAGATCGAGGAGTACTGGGAATTTTTGAGGTAGTTGGAACCAATGTTTGAGGAGGAGAATGATGATTTTTCTGAGGGCACGTCTTAGTTAGTTTAGTACTCCTAATGTGATAAGTGATCTGCTTTGATCCTAGTTTTCTTTACTATTTTGATGTATCTTGAGAGGTGTTTCTCTTAGAGGCATGCATTTTGTTGTAGTAGGGATGTAAAATGTATTTTGCTTACTATCATACCATTATATCCGTATATTTCTTCTATGGCACTACTTATGTTATTTTATTTATGTATGAAAATTGAGTTACTCTATATCTGCATTAATTTTAATTTGATGCAACTATTTAGCGTTTCTGACTAACTCGTTTTGTTTTTTCTTAAAAAAATGGGATATGTTTTACTAATAATAAGTAATAGTTTTTGTTTTTTTTAAATGTGACGCGTATTTCTAAAATAAATTAAATCAAAGTGTTTTCAAGCAATATTTTCAGTCTAAAATTTGAGGTGTTGCATAAGGTTGGTGAAGAAAGGCAACATCAACAACACACTACGAGAAGTAGGCGTCCACAAAAACACATTGATGAGATCATGAAGAAGGGCATGATTGATTATTCAATGACTACTTCTCCAACAATGTAGTATACACAAATGACCAATTCCGATGAAGATTTAGAATGCGAAGGAATGTCTTTCTTTGCACTGTACAAGCCTTTGGCAATGATGATCAATATTTTCAGTCGAGTGTTAATGTAGCTATAAGGATGGGCCTTTCTCTATCGAAGAAATGCATTGCAACTATTTGCATATTGGCATATGGATCACCTACTGATAGTGTTGATGATTAGTGATAGATCCATAACATTTTAGTTATGGGGGCAAAGCTCACATATATAAATTAGTGGGGCAAAACTCATATTATAACTTATTTTTAACTAAACTTTAAATTATAAAGGTAATTTATAACTACACATACATGTTATATTAAGAAAAAGCAAAATTTTAGTGGGGGCAATTGCCCCCTTCCTCCACAAAGTAGATTCGTCCTTGTTGATGATTATGTTCGAATTGGAGAAACCATGACATTAAAATGCTTGGATAAGTTTGTAAAGGGGTGTCTATTATATATTTGGATTTGAATACTTAAGAAGACCTAACAATAATGACATTCAATACCTACTGCAAATAGGTGAGCAACATGGTGTTTTCAGGTGTGTTAGGTAGCATTGATTGTATGCATTGGGAATGGAAAAATTATCTAGTAGCACAAAAAGGTCAATTTTATCGTGGTGATGCCCCACACCATAAGACTTATGGATTTGATATGCATATTTTGGGATTTTGGGTTCAAACAATGACATCAAAATGCTCTAAGGAATCTCCTGTGTTCAATGAAATTATGAAGGGAGAAGCCTATACAGTATAATTTATAGTGAATAGAACCCAATATAACATGGGATACATCTAGTAGATGATATTTATCATAATTGGTGACGCTTGTGAAGACTATTCCAAGGCTACAAGGCGATAAAATAAAATTGTTTGCTTAACATCAAGAAGAAGCAAGAAAGGATCTGGAGCACATATTTGGAGTGCTGCAATCTAGGTTCACGATTGTATGTGGCACTATGCGTGCTTCGAAGATGAACACAATCAAACATATATTATATGCATGCATATATTGCATAACAAGATTGTGAAAGATGAATGACACACTTATAATGGTAATTTTGACTACTCTTATGAACATCCCATCAATGATGTTTCAACAACTAGCATACATATTAGTTCTCATTCAACCCTTGAGAAACATACTTGCCAAGGAGAAAGGAAGTTCATGATCCAAGTTAGCATCGCCAACTTCAAGCAAATCTTGTGAAACATATTTAAAAATATTTTGGATGTGATAATCAATAAAATTAATTATTTTTTTAATAATATAAACTTTTATTATTTTAATTATTATTTTCTATGTCATGTTACCTGTGTGAGATTATCTATTTTTATCATTTTAAATAAATTATAATTTAATTATTTTTTTATTTTTATTGCACCAATTTTTTTTGTAATGATAATTTAAATTATTTTTTAATTTTTTAACTTTAATTAATTTATAAATAAAATAATTATAAATTATTAATAAATATATAAGTTTTTTTTAGTAAGATCCACCGGAAGCATGCAAAGAGAGAGTTGCTCCATTATGCGGCAAATTTCCCCATCTGGGGTAGTTTTAGAAACTATTTCCCCAGATGGGGTCGTTTCTAAAATAATTACAGCATGGGGCAGTTTTTTACGTGCATGCAAGACCCTAACTGGTGTCAGTGAGCAACCCGCCACACCCAGTGGCGATATGACCCTAATCCGCTAGCCGTAATGGCGATTTGCAGAGCCATTGGGAACCGCCAGTCAAACTGGCGAGTTCCAACAGCTGAGGGTGCCTGCCATGGCAGTGAAGGGCAGAGCGCGTCGCGTCAGTCAAGGCCAAATCGCCAATGGCAATGGCGATTTGCCTTGGGCATGGATCGCCAGCCATGCTGGCGGGTTGCTCCTAAATATGCTTCTTCCATTATAAAAGCTCAGTCCGAGAGTGCACCAGCTACGCTTCCTTCGTGGCTCAGTCCGAGAGTGCACCAGCTAGCTTCCTTCGTGCCTTTGCTTCCATTGATCCTTCCATTGCTTTGCTTCCATTGCTGTGCTATTTTCTTCATAAGTTTCTCAGTGCGTTTTTGTTATTTTGGTAAGTGATTCTTAAGTTTATAACTTTAGTTGATAGGTAAATGTCAATATTATTTAAGTTAGGTTTTAAAAATAATATATTATTAGTTATGTTATATATATTTAGATATATGTTAGATTAGTTATAGTTAAATTGATATATATTATTTTCTTTAATTATAGTGGTATATTATGATTTAAGTTAGGTTCTTATGATTTGCACGTTATATATATAGATATATGTTAGGTTAATTATGTTACAAATTTGAGTTTGTATATTATGATTTGTAGGTTAGTTGTATTGGATTTATTAATATGATTTTGTTAACATTTTTAAAATTTGTATGTTATTATTTGTGATAAAATGATTTTTAGGTTAATTTTAGTTATTATGTTATTATTATTTGGTTTAGATTTATTAGGTTTGTATGATATTATTTGTATTTTATATATGATATTTTTAGGTTTAGTTAGAATGTGAATATTATTTAATTGACTTACTTATAGTTTTTATTGAAATATATGATATTTTATTAATTATATACATATATACATATATATATATATATATATATATATATATATATATGTATATATATATATATATATATACACGTTCTTTAAATTATTTATTCCATGAAATTTTTTTGATTTAATACCATTTTTTTGTGTATAATATTTTTGATTTAATTTAAATTTTAATAATTAGAAAAAAAATATGGTCATTTAATTAAATTTATGTACGTATTTTAATATTTAATTTTGTTATGTATAGAGTATTTTACTTAGTAAATTAAGTTTTTTTGTGTAAAATTTATGTACGTGTAACAATTTTTAATTTTATTATGTATTTTAATTTGGTCATTTATTTAAATTTTTGTAGCTATTTAATTTTTAATTTTGTTATTTGTAGACTATTTTAGGTAGTATTTTAAGTTTATTTGTGTACAATTTATGTACGTGTTTAAATTTTTAATTTTGTTATGTATTTGAATTTGGTAATTTATTTAAATTTGTGTAGGTATGTAATTTTTAATTTTTGTATTTGTAGACTATTTTAGGTAGTATTTTATGTTTTTTTGTGTTAAATTTTTGTACGTGTTCCAAATCTATGTATTTTAATTTGGTCATTTATTTTAATTTGTGTAGCTATTAAATTTGTAATTTTGTTATATGTAGATTATTTTAGAACATTTATTTAAATTTGTGTAGCTATTAAATTTGTTAATTTTTTTAATGTAAAATTTTTGTTGTCAATTTTTTGTATTATATTTAACTTTACAGCATCAATGGCATCTTCATCATCATCTTCATCTAGTATACACATTAAGTCTGGTCCAATAGAAGGAGACGTCTTATGGCTGCAACCTAAACATGTTTCCGAACATGTTTGGAATGGAGAAGCAGACAGAAAACTACATATCAGACGAGCCGTACCCATGTATCAAGGACAAGAAGAAATACCAGAGGAAATTATTCCTCTGCTTCGCCAATCAGGATTCTATTGGATAATGAAAATGGGGTACCTGAAAATTAATTCTTCATTAATTACAGCCTTTATTGAAAGATGGAGGCCCGAGACACACACGTTTCACTTGAGATGCGGAGAGGCTACGATTACTCTTCAAGATGTGTCAGTGTTGTTAGGTCTTCATACTGAGGGGGCACCATTAATTGGTCAGACTAATCTTGATTGGGCTGAATTGTGTGAAGAATTATTGGGAGTCAGACCACAGGAAGGTGAACTTCAAGGTAGTGTGGTCAAATTAAGTTGGCTGGCTCACCATTTTTCAGAAATAAATATCCATGATGGTAACGTAGAACAATTACAAAGGTTTACCCGTGCATGGATCCTCAGATTTATAGGAGGAGTTCTATTTGTTGACAAAAGCAGCAGTAAAGTTTCCCTAAGGTACCTCCAATTTTTACGGGACTTTGAACAGTGCAGCGCGTATGCATGGGGACCTGCCGTGCTTGCTTATTTATACAGAGAGATGTGCAGCGCCACCGATTACAAAATAAAATCAATCGGAGGTATGTGCATCTTAATCCAATTGTGGGCATGGGAACGCTGCACGACTTTGGCTCCAAAGAGAACTCCTTCTATAATAGAAAACAAACCACTCGGACACAGGTTAGTTGCTTTGAAAAAAAAATCATTTGAAAATAATCAATAATGTAACGCGTCCGCACTAATTATTTCATATTTTTTTTGTAGGTGGCTGCGACGTGGAAACCAACATATTGGCAATGATGATCTAATAGTTTTCCGTCGCAAATTGGATATCATGAAACGACATGAGGTAACAAGATCATGATATATTCGTTAAATAATAAATAAAATGTCATGGTTTAAGATAAATTAACAATTGTGTTATTGTATGCAGTTTCTGTGGGAGTCTTACACAGCAACTGTTATGTTGATGTTGCCTCCCATTTGTTTGGTTGGCAGTATGGCGTGGTGCGCAGTGGTGCCACTCATTTGTTTCCATGCTGTAGAGTGGCACCAACCGGATAGAGTGTTGCGACAATTTGGAATGCAACAACCTATTCCGGAGTCTCCTTCGCAACCATGGAATGTCCACGGGCTAACACTGAAAGGCAAAATGGATGAAAATTGGTTCCAGTTGTTGGCCTCATTTATCAGTCAGTGGAATAATCGAGCTGAGTTTAGGGTCGACGTTTATGCTTGACAAGAGGGCCTATTGAGTTTTAACTCGGATTACATGGTGTGGTATAGGCGCAAAACAAAAATGTTTATCGACCCAAACAATGCAAACACGGCTACATTGGTATTTATTTCTTTTTAATTATTTAACTTCAATTTACTTTTTAAAGCATCGACATTAATTTCCTTACCCTAATAATTGCAGGGTGAAGTTACCGAGACATTGCAGTATATGGTGTCACCCCAAGGGCGAAACACATGGACAGTTGATGATCTCGTGCCATATGTGGAAAAGTTAGCGATTTTATCCCAAGAGCAAGAGAGGATCACTGAGCCTGTGGCACATGGTCCAGCATCAGAGCGTCGATTTCCCCCACAAGAGTTTCACATGCTTCAGTCAAGTGTTGAAACTCGAGGTTTTGACAGACGAAGGGAGATTGTTCAAGCGGAAGATTTTTCCCAACATATGGAGCAGCGTGGTCATGGAATGTATTACACGCCACCAACATTTGCTCAGTATCCTTCGCAGATGTATCAGTATCCTTTCGAGGGCCATGACACTGATATGTCTGCAAGCGAACATTCGTTTGGTGGTGTTGCCGAAACACAGCCTCATTTTTCATGGCCGACCATGACCCCTTCGCAGCAACATGATGCCCCAATGGCAACACCTAATGCCCCATTAGGTCAGCAATGGGATGTACCTGGAGCAATCCCTCCTATGGGTGATTTATTAGGTGTTGATTTGCGTCACGAGTTTTCTGCAGAGGCTGAGGAACAAGGGCGGAGACAGCGCGCAAGAAGAAATCCGGATCGTCAAGCCCGAAGGTGGGATCGACCATGTGGCACATCCTCGCGCCATCACGAACACCATGATGACTGATTTTGATGTCTCTATTTGAAATTTGTTTTGTATCTTTGAAATTTGAATTTCAGACTTAATTTATGGTATCTCATTGTGCTTGTTATTGAATTTGTTATGGAATTGCGTTTTTTTATCACCATTTGTTATTGAATCACCATCGCGGACACCATAATGACCATTTTGATGTCACGCATCAAACTAGAATAATAAATAAAGTCATAAAGAAAAAGTTAAGTACACAAATCAAATAAGTAACGGTAGTAATCATAATGACTATTTTTATGTCGCGCATCAAAGTAAGTATATGGGTTAGGTTTAGGGTTAGTGGTTTTTTTTAGGGTTAGTAGTTAGGGTTTAGGGTTAGTGGTTTATTTTAAGGGTTAGTGGTTTATTTTAAGGGATAGTGGTTTATTTTAAGGGTTAGTGGTTTATTTTTAGGGTTAGTGGTTTATTGGTTTAGGGTTAGTTGGTTATTTTTAGGGTTAGTTGGTTATTTTTAGGGTTAGTAGTTAGGGTTTAGGGTTAGTGGTTTATTTTAAGGGTTAGTGGTTAGGGTTTAGGGTTACTAGTTTATTTTAAGGGTTAGTATTTATGGTTTAGGGTTAGTTGGTTATTTTTAGGGTTAGTAGTTAGGGTTTAGGGTTAGTGGTTTATTTTAAGGGTTAGTAGTTAGGGTTTAGGGTTAGTAGTTTATTTTAAGGGTTAGTGGTTAGGGTTAGTAGTTAGGTTTAAGGGTTTAGGGTTAGTTTTATGAGTTATGGTTAGGGTTATGACTTTGGGTTAGGGGTTATGGGTTACTAATCATAATCACTATTTTTATGTCGCGCATCAAACGAATTCATTGGGGTTTAGGGTTAGAGGTTAGGGGTTATGGGTTAGTAATCATAGTTTTAACTACCGAATTCAAAGAACCCCAGAAATTGAATACATTGAACAAAACGTAAACAAATACAAGTCACTCAACTAACATACATAAATCAACGATTTGAACAACTCCCACTCTCAGATTGCATTGGACACCGACGCCTGTTATGCCCTTCGGCTCCACATCTACTACATTTTGTTCGGTGCTCAGATGGTTCGACCCAATCCATCTCATTTCTTATCCTTGTTGATTTTGGCCGACCTTTCGCACGAATTGTAGTTGGGTCAGGGATAAGTGTCCATGCGTCATCAGAAGGAGGAATAGCCGCTTCATTCCCAAGAGGCCACCATTGTGCGGAGTAAGCTTTTAAGATGTGCTCGTTTGTATAAACAACATCTATATATTGGTAGTAGTTCATGCTCACGTAACCACAAGCTGCAATAATGTGTGAACATGGATAGTGAAGCGCAGAATACCTTCCGCATTGACAATGACGATCATTCAAGTTTACTGCCCACTTTTGTCCGCCACGTTGCGTTATAGGGTTGAAGCTCTCCTCTACTTCAAACCTTGTGGAGTGGATATCATACACGCGAACGATGTGCGTACAAGCTTGTTCTTGATTTTTCCTCAGTTCTTTAACAAGCTTTGAACAATATAGTTGGCCTTCATTTAACTGTCTTTGGGCTTGGCGGCCACGCTCAACAAAGTACTTTCGACACCTACTGTACGTTGATTTCACCAATGCTGTTATGGGAATGTTGCGACAATCCTTTAAAACCTTATTGATACATTCTGAGAGGTTCGTTGTCATGTGGCCATATCGACGTCCTTCCCTATCGTAAGCCATCGTCCATTTTTCCTTTGAGATGCGATCTATCCATGTTGCTATGGCTGGACTCAGTTCACGATATTTTTCTAAATTTTGATCAAAAATGTGCTTGCATGGAGTGTAGGCTGCATAAAATTAGTTATGAATAACAATTTTAAGTATAAATGAAAGTAAAATAAACGTGACCATCAAATATGAAATCTTACCCAATTTCTTCAACATTTCTTTTTGTTTGGCATTATTGAATTTTCGATTGAAGTTGCTTGCTATGTGTCGCACACAGTAGACATGATAACCGTGGGGAGGTTGCCAACCAAGTGCTTCGTTAGCGACAGCGGACTTTATACTCGCGTGTCGATCAGATATGAGACAAATACCATTTTTATCAGTGACGTGTTCACGCAAGTGTGCCAAAAACCATGACCACGCTGTCAACGTCTCACCTTCAACCACAGCGAATGCTAGAGGAAGGACGCCACCATTTCCATCTTGTGATGTGGCCATTAAGAGGGTCCCACGGTATTTTCCGTACAAATGTGTGCCGTCAACTTGTATGATTGGCTTACAGTACTTGAAAGCCTCTTTACATTGGCCAAAAGTCCAGAAAACTCTATGAAATTGGCGATGTTCGCGACTAACCGTATTTCCAACGATAAAATCGTCATGTAGTATTTGAAAATACGATCCAGGAGAATGATTTTGCATGTGTGTTAGCCACGACGAAAGTTTCGCATATGACTCATCCCAATCGCCATATTCAATAGCAATGGCTTTCTGTTTCGCCAACCAAGCTTTTTTGTACGACACCTTGTACGCAAATTGACTGTTAATCCTCTCTTGAATCAATGAAATTTTTATCGATGGATCTTCTCTGATCATGCCTGTCAATAGAATAACAGAATTTAAATGACAATTAAGGCTAAACAATAACATAATATGAACATCAAATACGTACCTACTACACAAGTGGCAATTAAATCTGAATCAAGTTTCTCGTGATCTTGGGTCATGGTCATATTGAGACATGTGTGCGGTCCACCCCATTGAGTGACTTTCCATGAATCAGTCTTTTTAGATAAAATTGCCCTCATGTAGAAAGGACAAGGACAATCTGCATTTCTATTCAAGCAACAAACCACATACTTGTCCCATTTGCTTTCAACCACTTTGAAACTTTGATGCACCCTCATAACATATTGTTTGACCGCATTCTTGACCGCATCTTTACTATCAAATTCCATGCCAACATATAATTCTTGGCCAACATTAAAAGTGGATGGCATCTCCAAACCACAAATGTCCTCCTCATCAGGATGGCTCCAGTTGATATTATTATAATGCAAAGCATCATTCCAAAATGGATTCTCAATTGCTTGTACACCTTATAGTCCAAAAAAAATTCAAATCATACTTATTTGGCATTAAATACAATTGTCGTGAAATAATAAATGTATTGAGTGAAATATTTTTTAAGAGTAAATCATACCTTCTGCTGGGTGAACAATTCTTACTGGTGGAATCATGTCGGGGACTTCATTGTCTGTATCTGATATACCGTCAACACTGTCATCTTCGTCTAACGACTCTTCAACGTATGAGTTAGACACAAGATAATCATCATCATCATGATCATCATCTTCGTCAAGATTTAAATTGCTCATATTTGTTGGCGGTTGTGTGTAATCATTGGATACATAATTTCCACATGATGTAAGGGAATTTGCAGAATGAAACATTGAACCACCAGCCACATCCTTTTCTATGTACAATTCTAGAACTGACATTTCTTGTTGTTGTTTAAAACTTTCTAGCATCGTTTCAACGTCTTCGTCATCGCAAATTTGCAAGGCAATATATTTTCCTGACACTAAAAATCTACAACTGATAGCAGAAATAATTTCATTATTTTCTAACTTTACCTTGTCTCCAATTTTTTTCTTCAAAGCATTGAAACTAATTCCACGTTTAATCTGAATCGCTTTTTTACTGCCTTCAAATATTACACCATCATTATCTTCATATACCCTTCCATTGAAATACAACACTGTTATAACCGAATTCATCGTGTACCTACAAAAACAATATTTTAATTAATTATTCATAATAAATTCAAAATACAAATTATTTTACTGCAAACTAAGAAATAAAAAAAATTACTTAAAAAAATTACTTGAAAGTTGAAATGTAGTTTTAATTAAAAATTACTTAAAAAATTTATAATACAAATTATTTTACTGCAAACTAACAAATATAAAAAATGACTTCAAAGCTGAAATTCACTTTTAATTAAAAATTACTTTAAAAATTTATTATACAATTCATTTTACTGGAAACTAAGAAAAAAAAATTACTTACAAAAAATAACTTGAAAGCTAAAATCTAGTTTTAATTAAAAATTACTTTAAAAAAATTATAATACAAATACAAATTATTTTACTGGAAACTAAGAAATAAAAAAAATTAGTTAAAATTTTTTTCTTAAACCTTAAATCTAGTTTTAATTATAAATTATTACAAGAAAATTATGTTATAAATTATTTTACTGCAAACTAAGAAATAAAAAAATTACTTCAAAAAATTACTTTAAAGCAAAAATCTACTTCTAATTAAAGAACCAAATTTTTTTGACCTATATATAATTTTTTTCATATTTACTTCTATAAATAATTACTTACATAAAATTATAACAAAAATTTATTATCAATTACAATTATTTTGACTGTTATATAATTTTTTTCATATTTACCAACTTTTTTCAAGACTCAAATTTTTTTTATTTAAATAAATATCATGACATATTTCTTCTCTTTTATACACACAAACAAGGGATATAAAATATAAAATTAATTTAATTAAAAAATTATTAACAATTATAATTTCAAATTGGTCTAAAAAATTACTTCAAAAATATCTTATAATATAATTTATTTGACAGAAATTTACGAACTTCATTCACAAATTTAACTCTCAAGAACCAAATTTTAAACCAATTAAAATTTTGATGGCAAATTTCTTCTATTTTATACACACAAACAATCATATAAAATATAAAACTAATTTAATTAAAAATTTCATAAAATTTATACATTGAAACTGCTACAAAAAATTACTTAAAAATAAATAATACAAATTATTTTATGGGATATTACGAAATAAAAATATAAAACTAATTTAATTAAAGAGTTACTAAAAAGTATACCTTCTAACTGCTATAAAAATATAGGTTACAAAAATTATAACACAAATTATTAATTTCAAAATTATAAACCTAATTCAAATATTTAACTTCAACCAAACAAATTTAAAACAGAAATCCCTACACACTTACAAAACTCAAGGCTCTTTCTGTATTCAGAAAACTCTAAGTCACTGACCACACACAACTAGAGCTCAGCATACAATGAAAGAAGAAAGAAATTTCTAATTTGAAGCCGTGAGCAATGAAAGATTTATTTCTAATTTGGAGCTGAAAACGTGAGTTCAAGTTCAAAACGTGAGCACTGGTATTTATAGCCAACAAATCGCCATTGGTGATGGCTATTTCTTCTTGTGCAACCCGCCAATGGGAGTTGCAACTTGCAGGCAACTCGCCAATGGCAGTTGCAACTCCCTTTTCTGAAAAGCAAGCTCCTGCACCCCTGCAAAAGCGCCTGCAGCCTGTACCATGGAACTCGCCAGTCAAACTGGCGGTTCCCAGCTGCTTCTGCGTCTCGCCATTAGGACCGGCGACTTAGGCTCTGCACGGTCATATCGCCACTGGGTGTGGCGGGTTGCTCACTGACACCAGTTAGGGTCTTGCATGCACGTAAAAAACTGCCCCATGCTGTAATTATTTTAGAAACGACCCCATCTGGGGAAATAGTTTCTAAAACTACCCCAGATGGGGAAATTTGCCCCATTATGCATCCTGTGTTGACTCATAAGAAAAGATAATTTTATTTACTAACGGTTAGGTCAGAAAACAAAGAATAACATCGGTTAAAAAGAAGGGCAAGTGCGGGCCCCACCATGCTGGTGCCACCTGTCGCCAACCAATTGGATAGCAACCCGAATTTCCATTTACCCACTTTACCCCCAACAACTCTTCCGCACCCTCTTTCCCTTTGAAACGCTTCCCGAATTGCGAGAAACGGCCCAACCAGCCTCGGATCCGAAGCACCCAGCTTCTCTCTCCGAACCTGCCCCCTCTTGTTGTTCGTTGAAAATTTTCTCTCACTATTTCGATCACTCTTTTTTATCTGTCCGAACAACGAAACGCACGGTCGGACGCACGCGCCCCTTCCCACCGTGCTCGCTGCTCTTGCTGCAAAGTGCAAACCCTAAACGCTCGCGTTTCGAGGATCAGCTTCGCACTTCAATGGAGCTTTCTCAATGTCACTGTGAGTTCCGCACCCTCTTTCTATCTCTACAAACCCTAGCTCCCTCCGTTTCTCTCTCTAGAAAACGAAAAGGAAAAAAAAGATGAGGCGAATCTACGCGCGTGTGTGCAATCTCCGGAGCTCATTCAGCTGTTTTGCGCGGCGAAATCGATACGAATGCTGCTTGCGAAACGGAATTGCGCGCATGCTTCCGATCTTGCGTGTTATCGCGTGAATGCGTGTTTGGTTTGAGCTCAGCTGGTGCTGGAGCTCGTGGAGGGAATTGTGATTGAGTGTGTGTGTGTGTGTTTTGCGTCGTTCCGTTTTG
The DNA here is from genome assembly GCF_000004515.6 of Glycine max. Classification (NCBI taxonomy): domain Eukaryota; kingdom Viridiplantae; phylum Streptophyta; class Magnoliopsida; order Fabales; family Fabaceae; genus Glycine; species Glycine max. Next base: position 39,411,798 of record NC_016091.4, read on the forward strand.
GGAACAGCTGAAAATGAAAGAAGGAAAATTGAATTCGGTTTTGGTGTGACTTGTTCCTGTTTGATTATTAGATTTTAGTTTTGGCGCTTGATTCTTCTATTCTTCACTGTTTGTTTGGTTGCCGTGATTTTTTTTGGTATCCCTTGGAAGTCTATCCAGGATTAGACTCTGTTTGGATAGGGAATTATGAGGGGGGAAGAGAGTTTGAAATATTTTGTGTGATGAAGTGCTTTTTCTAATGCTTGATTTATATAGGAGTTTTGAAAATTCTATAGGATATTTATTGGGTACTTTTCCCCCCGCTCAAATTGGAGAATTTGAAACAACTAATTTAGAGGTGGAGTTTTTGATATCCCTGCTTGCCTCTCTCTCTCTCTCTCCCTCCCTCCTTCAGACACCTACAATATTGGTAAAGCATCGAAAATCGGGTTAGAAGGTCTTTGAATACAATATTTTGGTGCAACTTCGGTCATTTGGTCTAATTGGTTGGTTAACTGTTTTCTAGTTATCCGAGAATGGCTCGGTCAGCACTTGAATGACATGAAATGATTGTGTGGACTGATTTAAAATTGTGATTATTCTACTTGTATTGGGTTGTTGGTTTACCTTGGCTTCAAAACTAAGTCAGGAAATGTGGTCAAGTAAAGTCATGCTGATTTTTAACCTCCGTGCACCCTGTCATCATTAGTACCCTTAAAAAATTTCGTACCCCATTGCCCAGAGGCTCTTCGCTATGCGAAGGTATGGGGGAGGGATATTGTACGCAGCCTTACCCTTGCATATGCAAAGAGGCTGTTTCCGGATTCGAACCCATGACCAACAAGTCACCAAATCATTAGTACCCTTAGATAAAATGAATTATATGAAGCCGTTTTATGTGCACACTCACACCCACACATACATATATATATGGGTGTGTATGTAAAACTAATTGGTATGCCTTTTTATTTAACATAAGTGAAAAATGATGTCTTCAGGACAGTACTCAATCTATATAACCATGAATGGTTAAGATTAAAACTTTAAGCCATGTGATTTTTTAAAGTAGTCATGTTAACAATTAATAACTTTTAATCTTGACCATTGATGTGTGGTTGGACTAGCGGAGAGAATTTTCATATTCATGTTCTGAACATATAAGTTTCTATTTCATCCTTCATTTTCTTGTATTGACAATTTGAGTGGTGTAATTATATCTATTTAATTTGAGCTTAGTTGTTAAAAATAGGATACCACATAAATCAGGTTGGTATGAATGGAGATGATAGATGCGTTTGGTAAAATGTCGTTTATATGTGCAGATAATTTGTGTGTACATGCATTACAAAAGGGGAGAATTTTAACACTACTCATGATTTGAAGTTTTTGAATACTTCTTGAGGGGTGTTAACTGGTTATGAGTTTGCAATGAACTAAAGCTTTGATTTTCGATTTGCAGAATAGCTGCCTGGTAGGCCAGTAGGCTGGTACCACAAAGGTGATATATTTATCAACTGTCTTAAGGATAGTTATTTGTGGAATAGTTAAATAGTAGCAGGATGTCAGTATGAAATAACAGATTATTTTTGCATCACTAGAAGAACACCCATTTCCAAATATAGGACAGAAGCTGCAAATAGGGTGTGTAAAATAGAAACATTGATGTGTGATTCATTTTGGCAAAGCTAATTTTCCATCTTATATTGCTGGCTTGTGCAAAATTCTCTGTACTCTTTATTTTGCATTAAAGAGATTCTGGTCCAATATCATAACCCTTGTATTTTGTTATCTCAGAACAAAGTAGTACTGTAAATGACATGATGCATCTGGTTAATAGTGCCCAAGTATGGCATTTATGTGAGTATGTGATATGTCTGTTTGTATTAAATTGTCACATCTTTTTACTATTATCTTTGTAGTTAATTTACACCATTTGGAATTTTACTTGCAGGATGTTTTAATAATTTCAAGGTTAAATGGTTGTTGCTCAGAGGTGCATTTTTGGACAGCATCATACATACCCGGAGAAACTTTTCTTGATCTTCCTGCTATGTAGTTTGTCAAAAATTTTAAACTTTTTCCTTTGATCAACTAGACCCTAATATAAATAGTTGTCTGCTGAAGATTTGTGGGCTGGATTATCTATGCCTGGAAACGAAGTAGGAGACAGGGTCCATAATTTTTTTGGTCAAGAGAACTTGTCCCAGGGACAATATCATTCTCAGGCAGTTGATGGGAACTGGCCAGGACTAAGCAACAATTTGTGGGCTGGTAGCCAGAGATCGACTGGTGTGCCTTTTATTTCCAATTTGAAGAATTTTAATCAACAACAATCAGGTAAAGTTCTACATCTACAAACTTTCATTTTTTAGTTTTAAATTTGTTGATGATATTTAATGTGCATTATCCATTTTTGTACAGTTATATTGATTTTAAATAAGTAAAATGTGGTGTTGAAATTTAACTTTGTTATGTGCTTTGAGGTTGTCTTTATTGATTACTAATCATACTACCTTTCCTGGGACAAAGATCCTGAGCAGGGACATGCAAGCTCTCCACATTTGCGACATGGATTGAACCTATCTCAGTCTAGTTTTAGGCCTGAGTCTGGCAGAAATCTGCTGCCAAACCAGCAATCAGCTGTGAATGGCTATATACAGGGACAACAGGTTTTTCAGACCAGGCAGCATGACATTTTGGGAGTGGACACAGAGTCTGATTGGGATAGTCTGTCAAGAGGAATACCAGTGCTGGAGTCACAAGGGAGTGGTCTTGAACTCTACAAGAAAAACTTGGCTAGGAATGACGCTGCTGAATCTCCAGTCAATTTTGATTTTTTTGGGGGTCAGCAGCAAATAGGTGGACAGCATGGTGGAATGCTTCAACCTTTACCTAGACAGCAGTCAGGCGTAAATGAAATGCATGTATTAAAGCAGCAAGCAGTACATAACCAGATGCAAGAACTTCAGAGGCAGCAACAATTTCATCAATTAGAAGCGAAGCAACATGATTCTATGGCTCCTACTTCCTCCATTTCAAAACAGGTAGTTGCAAGCCATTCTGCATCTCTCATCAGTGGCATTCCCATTAACGAGGCATCTAACCTTATATGGCAGCCTGAAGTTATGCCAACTAATGCTAATTGGCTCCAGCATGGTGGCTCCCCAGTTCTGCATGGGTCCTCTAATGGACTTATGTTTTCCCCTGAACAAGGACAGACATTGCACCTGATGGGTTTGGTTCCTAATCAGGGTGATCAGTCTCTTTATGGGGTTCCTATTTCTAGTTCAAGAGGCACACCTAACCTGTATAATGTTCAAGCAGATAAGCCTGCAGTGCCTCAGGTTTCTATCCCACACCAGTATTCTCTTGTTCTTGGGAACAAACCTGCTCTGCAGCACATATCAGCTGGTGATAATTCATTTTCTCCTCATCAATATGCTGCATGTCCAGACCAAGTTAACACAAATGATGGGACTTCAGTTTCAAGGCAGGATGTTCAAGGGAAAAATATGTTTGGTTCTACTGCTCACAGTATAAATAATGGACCGAATATGGAGAACTTGCAGCAAATGAATCCTGAGCAAAGAATTCTACCAATGCAAGATTTTCACGGGAGGCAAGAACTAGCTGGATCTTTAGAGATGTTGCAGGACAAGATGCTAGTGCAGGCTCCTCCTTCACAGAACGTTGCTACCTTAGATCCGACTGAAGAGAAAATTTTGTTTGGTTCAGATGACAGCCTGTGGGATGGATTTGGCAGTAATATGGGTGGTTTCAATATGTTGGATGGTACAGATAGTTTTAGTGGGATTCCATCTATTCAGAGTGGGAGTTGGAGTGCACTTATGCAGTCTGCTGTAGCAGAAACTTCTAGTAGTGACATAGGCAAACAAGAGGAGTTGAGTGGTCTAAGTTTCCGGAATATGGGACAGTCATCTGGAAATGAGCCGCCTTCAACTATTGATAGCAGCAAACAGCAATCTATTTGGACTGACAGTAACTTACAATCAGCATCCAATATAAATTCAAGACTTTTTCTTCGGCCCGATGATGGTAGTAGGCCAAATGCCTCTGAAAATTATTCCGGTGTTTCTGGGTTTCATCAGTCAGGTCCTGATACTTCGCGTGAACAGCATAAAAGGTTACAGAACAATTCTCAGAGATCAATTCCACAGTTTTTAGAAAGTGGCAAATGGTTAGATTGCAGTCCTCAGCAAAAACAACTTGCAGAAGGGGGTCAAATATATGGAAATGCTGCTAACTCCTCAGGTATAGAAAAAAACCAGCAGAGCATGTTGTCAGGTAATAGTAGTGGTGATCCTTTCAATAAATCTAATGGATGGGATATTATGAAATCGCCATTTGATAGGAGTTCAAATTTGAAAACCCATGAAAGTGAAAACTCATTGCAGCCCCATCACGAGAAAGCTATGTGTGAGGAGATGGGCCAGGTTCCTGCTATGTGGGAACCTGATTCAGATACTAATTCATCTGTTGGAATGGAACATGTGAAGTCTGCAGGTAATATGCAGGTTTGTGGGGAAGATTCTGGTACGAATGGTATTGCTGCATTGCCAAATTCAGGCACTGCATGGTTCAGCCAGCAAAGCAGCAAGCAGCTCCCTAATGTTGATGTATTTAGGGATGCAGAGTCAGCAGGAAGCTATAGAAGAAATGAAGTTCCAGGAAAGTATAAGCATCATATGGAGAAGAACCCCTTAGTTTTGGAATCATCAAAGAACGGAAATGTAGAAGGTGAGATGCATGATTTGGAGAACTCTAACAAAAAGGAGAAATCTGCGGATAGTCTTGGCTGTAATCCTTCCCATCCTAGAGCTGGTGGTATGAGAGAAAATAGTAGTTTTGATGGCAATGATTTTCATAATCCAAAGTTATCTGGTCAGGGAAATCGAAGACCTCCTGTATCTCGTAAATTTCAGTATCACCCGATGGGGGATCTGGGTGTTGAAGTGGAACCTTATGGAATTGGAAACAAACATGTCATAAATTCACAGCCTATGCCCCATCAACCCTTGGGAGTATTTAAAGGTCAGGACCAAAGCTATCTTGGACAGTCAAAGTATGGTCATTCTGACAGGAATTATAATGAAATGAATAAGGTAATTTGTTCGCTACCTTGTTATATACTTTTATGCTAGTGTACCTATTATTTGTTTAAAATTTCATGTCTTGAAGAATCTAAAGTTGTTTATATCCTTTACAATGTGACCAAACAATGCTCCTGATTTTCAGGCTGACTCAAAAAGCTTAGAAAACAATGCTTTGAAAAGCATACACCCTGGTCAAATGTCAAAAAAAGTAACCTCATTTGATAGAAGTGTTGGGAATTATGCCTCACAGAAGACTACTTCACCCAGGTAGTTGAATTTGAAACATTTCTTCATGATTTAGTTTTAAACGTATAAATTTAGTGCCATCATGTGGTACTTACTGCTTAATTATTGTTGAAATAATCTGCTTCCTGCCATGAAAGGTAGCCATGACATGCATTCTTTTTACTTTTGCAAGTGGTACTTCCTGCTTAATTATTGTCGATATAAGATAATCTGCTTTCTGTCATGAAAGGTAATCATGGAATGCATTCTCCTTACTTTTGCATTTGCTAAACTACTGGTCTATTGGTGCTGATACCTGCCTTACATCTTCTCTTTCTTTCCTTTTACCACTACATATGCTTGCATGACCTATGTGATGGTCGTAGGTCAACTGTTTGCTTCAATTTGTTAAAACTGTTGTCAAAATATTCTTGAGCTTGGACCAGTCAAGTGGGGTTATGGCATTGCAACAAACACAAGCCTTTCTAACTGCCATTTATCTTCCAGGGTGCCTGAAACTGAGTCTTCTGATGGATCTGTTGCACATCCTCCACAGAATCAAAGTTTTTTGTCTCAGGGCATTGGTTTACAATTGGCTCCTCCTACTCAAAGGTTTCCTGTGGTATGTTCTCATGGGTCATCAGAGACAGATCATACTACACCACATGTGTCTGAGACAAGGGATAAGGACCATACATGGTTGGGTACTAATCAGACTTTTCCATCTCGAGATCCATCTCATGGGGAGCTTAGGAGTAATATTTCTAGCACAGCAGGACAAATTTTTGATAAGGTGTCACAATACGGTGTGCTGGGAAACATTCCACAGTCTTTTACATCTGGTTTTCCTTTCTCCAGGATCCATTCTCAGAATCAGAATTTGGCAAATCTTGGTGGACAAGTAGCAAATACTCAACCTGCTAATGTAGCTTTCACTGCTTCCATGAATCAGACTGATGAATACTGTGAAAAAGCTCAAACTAGTCAATCTGAATTGGCTTCTGCTCAGGACATGTCCCAGCTGAGTGATATAGATGAAGATCGTCTGAGAGATCCTGCCATCCAAATTTTGACAGCAGAGGCTGGCACTCAGCCTTCTGTTACTTTTAGTGCATCTCCACATGGCACCCCTTCAAAAGTTGCTCACAATGTATGGACCAGTTTTTCTAGCAAGCAACATCCTAATGCTTCAAGGTTTCTATCCCAGCCCCAACAAATTAATGATTGTGAAATGATCACCAGCTCACAGAAGCCAGGTGATGAGGGTTTGGAGAAAGATGGCAATGACCATTCTGGTACTGACCCTTGTATTGCTTACTCCAATAGTTCTGTGGGAAACTCGCTTAAAGAAATTTCTGCGCAGAAGACATTGCCTGAGAGTGTTGTTGCTGCTGAACAGGCTTCATGTTCATCATACCTGAAAGAAACTGTTGGACAACATATGTTTGATGCATCTCAACCTAGCCCAACTGCTACTCCAAGAGATATTGAGGCTTTTGGCCGATCTTTAAGACCAAACATTGTTTTGAATCATAATTTCCCCTTGTTGGATCAAGTTCAATTCACAAGAAACACGGAGACTGATCCTAGTAATCGGGATGTCAAGAGATTGAAAGTTTCTGATAATATGGTGGTGGACAAACAGCTGGTAGATTCCAACCATGGGCAGCAGTTGTCATATGGATATGATAATGTGGTCAAAGATGGGTCAGGTAATAATTCCATGCCATCATCAGATCCTAATATGCTAAGCTTTTCAACAAAGCCACTTGATAGACAGGACACAAATGCATCTTCTCAAGAGAAGGTTGGTTATGGTGAAAAAATTGCTCTTAATGTTGATGATAGTAACAAAGCAACTTCTGTTAAAAGTAATTATTCTCTAGTAAATCCTCAGATGGCACCATCATGGTTTGAGCGGTATGGAACTTTTAAAAATGGTAAGATGTTGCCAATGTATAATGTACAGAAGATGACTGCTGCTAAGATTATGGACCAGCCATTCATTTTACCAAACCAATCAGATAGTTTGTGCTTTCATAATTCAGTAGAGCAAATTCAGAGTGTCAGTGATGCTCAGCTAAGTAACGCTAGCGAAAGTCCAATGTCTGCCTCTGCTGCAAGTAAGCATGTAGACCCTCAGTTATTGACACCTGCTGTTGAACCTGGCTTACTTGTTACGAGACCGAAGAAGCGAAAAAGTGCCACATCTGAACTCATACCATGGCATAAAGAACTGTTACAGGGTTCTGAAAGGCTTCGAGATATCAGGTGGTTGTGAAAAATTAGTGATTTAAAGAAAAAATGCCGTGTTTCCATAGTTTCAGTATGACTATTTTAATATTGTTTTATGTTTATCAATATTTGTTCTCCTATAACATAAATTTCTTACTATGTGGCGGCAGTGTGGCAGAATTAGACTGGGCTCGAAGTGCAAACAGACTGATCGAGAAGGTTTGTTTATTATAAAATCGGTCTACACGTGATCTGTAATTCTGTAATTAGTGAGTTCACTTTACTCTGTATAATTACAATTATAGGTTGAAGACAGTGTGGAGGTAGTTGAAGATTTGTCAGCAGTGGTGAAGTCGAAAAGAAGACTTGTCTTGACTACACAGCTTATGCAGCAACTACTTAGCCCTCCTCCAGCTGCAGTTCTTGTAGCAGATGTGAAGTTGCATCATGAGAGTGTGGTCTACTCAGTTGCAAGATTAGCATTAGGAGAAGCATGCAGTTCAATCTCATGGTCCAGATGTGATACACTTTTTCCTCCTGGCAACAAGAACCTGTAAGTACCCCCCCTCTGTATATTCTATATATGCATGTCATAGTTGTCAATAGCACTAAATAGTGGTGCTATCTGAGCAGTGGCTGGAGCATGCTACAGAAAATTGAATAGCATCACAATTTGAAGTAGCGGCAGTCGCTGCTGCGACACAGTGACTGTTGACTAAATCATGGCTGGAGTGGTCACTATTGGTTGGAGTGGGTCATGAATAACCTGTTTTAACCATGAAGCAGTGTCATATATGGCTGTTTAGGGGGTTCAAATCAGAATTTTGTGCCCTCCTTTGAATCACAACTGAAACTCTACTTTCTGTTACTTGCACACACTCTTATGAAGTAGCACCAACTGTTCTCCTTTCCATTGAACACACACCCTTCTCTAACAACATTACAAGCATTTTCTGGCCAATTGGGACAGTCTCAACCTCTCTTCTGCATCCTCCCGTTCTCCATAGTTTCCGATCATCCCTGAGACCTCAGTGGTCATTTTTTTGGTGAACCTGTCTCTGTTTCTGGCCAACCATGACCTTTGCTGCCTTGCACTGTTCTGTCCCTGTGTAGTTCTGTTTTTTTTAATCTCTCTATAACAGATCTTTCATCTCACTGTCTTGTTCTCTCTTCTAATCTAGGCATCTCATAAAGGTTTGGTTTTTAACTTTGCCAAATTGTATCCGATCTCATTTAGTGGGACGAGGCTTTGTTGTTGTATTCTCTTAAAATTTGGGTTTGGGCCTAACTCAACCCCAAAAGCTAGCTCAAAGGGTGCGGGTTTCCCCCCACTTTATATACTTTATCTTGGCCTTATCACTAGCCGATGTGGGACTTGGGTTTTTCCTAATATATTCTTATTGGTTAGAATAATATCCATCGCGCTACCTGCTGTAGCACTTTCAGGGTCAGCCACCCCGTGCTGCTATATAGGATTGACAACTATGATGTATGTATAAGGGATCTGTGTTTACATTGGTGTAAGTCAATCACTCTAGTAACCTTTTACTGCATAATTTATCCCAAAATTTTCTGTTGGATTGGAAGTTCCTTAGAATATAGATCTTATATGTATATCATACATTAATCCAAAATTTAGCACTTCATTAATATAAATTAAAATTAATACGATATATACCTTTGAAAATATGAAAAGAAGAAATATTTATGTTCCTATTGCTCAATTTTTATAAATTTAATAATTGAGACAAACAATTAATGTAATGGATACTTATAATTCAATAGTTAGACCAATAAAATCTTATTCTAATATAAAGTCCTTGAATGAATGTGCTAATGTTAAGTTTTGTGCCATTGTAAACTGATCCCTTCTCTACATAACTTTCTGCTTCATTTAGCAATTTACATATTTTAGTGATATGTTCTGTAGGCTGTCTGAGAAGTGTAAATCATCCGACAAAATTGATCATTACATTTTGAAAGTTACGGACTTCGTTGGTAGAGCAAGGAAATTGGAAGATGATATATTGAGGTACTATCATAGCATATAGTTTTGTGCTTTATATATGTTTTTTTATTTTCTTCATTGGGTGTCTGGTCTATACAAGCAACAAATTGGATACGTGGGCTCATGTTCTGTATGCATGCAAATATGAACAGGTGCTTTGGTATTGAAATCTTGAAGGTTGTCACAGATTTGTCTTTTTGTTTCTTTTGCATGGTATTTGGAAAATTTAAGTTGTTGAAATAGGGCTTTTGTCTTGATTGGTTACTTTCTTTTTGCTTCTCTAAATGGGTCTCACATGTTCAATTGACTCAACTACTCATGAGATAGAGATACAAACTTTGCTTGTATAAGTGGCTTCCCTCGAAAATTTAGGTTAAAATTTGTGTATTATATGTTTGGATAGAATAAAAAAGTGTGTTTATAATGTGGAAGAGGGTTATGCTTTTGATGTTGCTATTATAGCTCTTTTTGGAATGCTGAACTGAAATAGATGAGATTAATGATAAAGATTAAAGAGTGTGGTAAGTGGTTGCTTGATTGCAGAATTTGCATAACCCCCTGATTAAGCAATGATAGATGCAACAAAGACATAAAATTTATATATTTTGAGATTTAGTAGCACTTGAATGAAGATCAATGAATTGAGAATGTGAAATCCTCCATATGCATTTGTTGGAAGGTTGAATGTTATTACATGAGGAATTTTTAGGGATTACGAGAATGACTTTTCTAATAGCTTGAATGAGTTATTCAGCTGATCTAGTATTTATATACACTGTTTTGTGTTTATAAGGAGATTAATGATGATTCTAGTTCCTTAGTACATGCACGGTATATTCTAGGTACAAGAATAGTGTACCTGTATCTGAAAGGCATTTAACTACTAATTCCAACACTCGCTCAAGCTAGAGCATATAAGTCAAATGTTCCAAGCTTGGAACAAATATATTGAATTCTTGGTCCTCTTAGAGATTGTGAAATTACTAGTTAATGATTAGAGCTAAAATTTGATAGTGGCTTCTTAAGAGAGAGCTTTCTCCCAAATAAAATGATCATCAATTTATATATATGTTTAGTTCGTTCATGGAAATGGAACACTAGATTGGAAGCTATATGAAGAGTCGCTTCATTATCACTACATAATTTCATTTGTTGAGTATCTTCGAACTTCAATTCTTTAAGTTGTTTAATCCAAATGAGTTCATGAGTCATGACACACAATAAGCTTAAGTGGACTGCTTATCAATAGGTTTGTTTCCTTTGTCCTCATTGATAAGACCTTGTCCCGGTTTATGTAGTTAATCACTATGCGTTAGCGGCAATTTGTGGGGTGCATTCGTGGATTTTAAATAGTTGTGACGCAAAACCTTGGTGTGGCGTGGGTTTTCTATTGTGGTGGGTGTGATCGCGTTTTGCGGCTAAATGGTGCTAGGGTGAATGCGTAAGCAGCTGTGATTCTGTGCTTGGGGAGAAAAATAAAAATTTCCCCCATTCATTTGCCGTTTCAATTCATTTTTGGGCTTTTTGAATTTTTTTAAGCTTTTTCATTTATTCCCCCACCCCCCAATTAATTCTTCTGTCTTTTCCAAATTTTCCCATGTTACGTCTTTTACCAATCTAACACTATTAATCTTTTGTCTTTTCCATTTAAGTTCCCCCTTTTTTTCCTTTTGGTTTGTTGGGCTTCAATTTAAGTCAAGTTTAATCTTTTTATTTAAAGAATAGCATATAATATAATAATAAAAAATATAATATACTAAAAAATCATAAAGAAATGTAATAAACTCAATAATTACAAAAATAAACTAAATAATAATAATAATGATGAACTAAAAAAAACATTTGTAATAATAAACTAAAGAAGAAGAATAAAAATATAATAAACTAGTTAATAAAAGTATACTATTTAAAGCATAACTGTAATATAATAAACTAAATAAAAATAATAAAAAAAATAAAAAAAGCATAACATATAATATAATAAATTAAAGAAAAATAGTAATAACTAATAAAAAAATTCAAAATAGTGGCCATTCCGCTTTCTGCTATCCTGCTTTAGCGGTTTTGGGGTTGGCCTCTATGTGCCGTTATCCGGGATTGACTACTTAGGTGATAGTGCCCTTTCCAATGTACCTCAGAATTCGGATCATTGCATCTCCATGGTCATTATGAGGAGATTGCATGAAATGACTCACCCAACTACAGGAGGAAATATCTTGTCTTGTAATAGTGAGGTAGATGAGCTTTCCTAACAATCTCTGATATCTTCTGAATTTGAGCCCTGGCTGGGTATTTTTAATTTGTGTGACTGTGTCCATGGAACTATCGATGGGTCTACAATCCGTCATACCAATTTCTTTAAGTATGTCTAAGTCATACTTACTCTAAGATGATAATCTCATCCTTTGATTGAGAAACTGCAAATGAGAAAAGAGATCTTGAACCTGCTCGTAATAACAAGTTGAGACTAAATAATGAAGTGTTTTATTCAATGATAATAGTTAATAATACCATATCTATATACAAAGCGAAGAGAATAAACTAACATACCCAAGTGTGCTGAGGCTCCTCGTTATGTGAAGGTATAGGGGAGGTCATTTTATGCAGCCTTACCCTTGCATATGCAAAAAGGCTGTTTCCAGATTTGAACCCATCACCAAACCAATCACCTAGGCACAACTGTACCGCTGTGTCAGGACTCCCCCTCCTCCTTGAAGAGAATCAATTCCATAAATTTCCGGATTTAATCTATCTAAATGGTAAGTCTATCTAAATGGAAGACATCAGAATTTACCTAATTACATAAATAGTCAATATTCCCTAATTATATCTAACAGGAACTTTGTGACGAGTTCAACTCTCTCCGTCCCTAACTATAAGACCCTTTCAATTAATTCACGCCCCTTACGAAATGTAGTTAAATTAGTTAATCACATTAAGTATGTCAATTATTTGCACTATCAATCCAAAATACCCTTTTCTTATCTCTTTATCCACTTAATTGTTTCTCATTAATGTTTGGAGAGAGAATAATTAAGAAAGGGTATGTATGAAAAAAAATAATTAATGCATCTAGAAATTAGAAAAGGATCTTATAAAAAGGGACACATAAATTTCTGAAAAGTGTCTTATAATTAGGGGTGGAGGGAGTACAAGCTAATGAATCTGTTATGGGGCTGTAATAGGTTGGCAATCCTTTTCCTTAGTGGATCTGTCCTTTGTCACCAAAGTGATTAAAATCATATTCATGCAAACCCCAATTTTGTTGTTGTAATAAAACTCTACATCATATTTGATATGTCTTATTTTATGAAATGGCAGTATTGGAAATTAGCTGTGTTGGGTCTTGGCGTTTTTTCCTTATATATACTCCTAATGGTGCTTTAGTTCTCTTTTTGAATGGTCCTTGCAATCAACAAGCTTGGCCTGAAACATTGGAAATCAACCAAGCCTTCAGTAGAAGGCCTATAGAAGTTTTCCTTGGTATATGAAGTATTCAGAGAAGCTTACAACTATTATTTTTTCTACTATAGTTCCTTTGTCTGTTTATCTCTTAAGGGCTCCCTCTCCTTGAGCTCCATCTTTTTGATAAAGTCATTTCTTCCCAGTGGCTACTCCGAAATAGTTGACTTATCATCTACTTCCTAAACTCATAAACACTTGACTTCTGTCTCCAGCTGATTTATTCCTTTAGAAAATCCCATTCAAAGTCATTCGTAATCGTGATCTTGTCTCCCCTTGTGCTTCTGAAAAAGTTCCTTTCAGTTCTAACTAGTCCAGGAATCTTAGTCTTGTAAGGTTTCCTTTGTTACCCTTGAGTTCCCAAACACTTTCTGATTTACTATTAACAGGGTAGTCGATCGTTTGCTTAAGCGGTGCAATAGTGCCATAGTGGAGTGGAGTGGCCCCTGGCTGCTACAGTAGGCTTGATTCTGTCACACCAGTGTAGTGGCTACATTTGCGGGAGGAATAGGGGTCATTGCAGCTGTGATTGCTCTGCCCCTACAGATGGGCCTGAACTTCTGAATATGCTCCAAAAAATTAAATGTTGTGGGCTTATTTTTGGGATTTCATAGGAAAAAACTCCCTTTGTTTTTCGCTTTGACATGGTGTCACTTATCTCCTTCATTCAACACTTTTTTCTCTTGCTCTTACCTGTCTCTCTGTTGCATCTTTTCTGGCCATCTCTGGTGGTGCACAGCCTGTTCTGCATATTTCTAGCTTCCATGTTGTTCAGCCCCATGTTCTGCAACTTTTGTCCTGGTTTCTTCTTCTTATTATGTTCTTCCCTAGTTTGGGGTTGCAAGAGCAGGGGACACATTTCTATTTTCTGAAAGATGGTTGAGTGAGGAGGTGGCGACTGATGGGAGAAAGAGTTTGTCATTATTAATTATATATTATATTATGAAACTAAAGGGTACTCTAATCAATGTTTAAGAATATATTAATTTTTTAATAATAATTATGTATTATATAATAGAGACAAATATATAACATACATAAACAGAATGCATATGAATAGAAAAATGTAACAATTAAATAGAAATAACATAGTAATAATAAGAGATATATATAAAATATGTAGAAAGAATATAATGAATCTAGAGTGTGTGTAAAATTTTAGAATAGAGGGCATCTCACTGTAGCATCTTTGGGGGGCTCTGCACTGATTTCCACATTAGTGACTACTGTGATTAACTGATTATTAGTTGGATTGTGGAGAGATGCAAATTTTCATAGAGTATTTGGATTTTGGCTGAGGCTTGGGAAACTATTCACTATAATGTATTTTTTCATTAATATTGTGATTTTTCTGTGACACCGGTACAATTAGGCTTACAGTTTTTGCAGTAGGTTGAGCTATATAAAATTTCATGTATATTTCTCTTCATATCTAATGTCTGCTCCTTGTTACTGCATGAAATTGCTCTAAATTTCTTTAGTTGTAATCCCCTCTGCCCTTTTTCTATTTACCTATTAAGAATTTTATAGGGCTTGGAAATGGTAGTATTTGCAATATCTCAGCTCATATGTAGCACATGTGAAGAAATTGGTCTCCATGTTTCCCCTCTAATAAGTTGGTTGTCTGCTACTGCTACTATCATTATATTATATTTCATTTCGATGCTTTAATTTATCTTTACATGACAGCTACAATTTTGTTGTACTTATTTTGTCATTTCATCTTGGTGATACAGATTAAATAGTAAAGCCTCAATTTTGGACTTGAGAGTGGAATGTCAGGATTTGGAAAGATATTCTGTCATCAACCGATTTGCCAAGTTCCATGGAAGGGGACAAAATGATGGGGCAGAGGCCTCATCATCTTCTGGTGCAAATACTAATGCTCAAAAATCGTTCCCCCTAAAATATGTTACTGCAGTTCCATTGCCTAGGAATCTCCCTGACAGGGTACAATGTTTTTCACTTTGATAATTAATTAATTCATTTTTCCATCTTTTTTGATCAATTGACTCCACAACCTCCAGTTTCTGGTCCTTTTTTTTCAACTATTATTGCGTTTCATCGCCATAGAACCATACAACTGGCAATGTAGGAGAAGAATGGTACTAGATTGCCTCTCCAATCACCGGAGGATGTAGATCTTTGCAATCTATATATGTATGTATGTGTAGATCTTTTCAATCTAGTTATCTTTTACTTTTGATTTTCAGGTTCCAAGCCATTTGTATATAGCAAAAATTATATATGCAGTCTATTAAGGTTTAATCATACCATTTGGCTTGGTTTTGTCTAATTAAGCATAGATTCCTTCACTAATCATTTTGTCTCAATATCAAATCATTTTCTGTATGCTTTCCTGTGTAGTCCTTCCCATTGCAAAACCCCTTTGGCAGGGGATGTTATGAAGCAATGCCATCAGCAAGTGTAAGGGCCTCTAAAATAGTGGACTTGGTTTACTTATGGCATTTAGCTAGTATTGATTGATAGTGGACTATATTATATACACCAATTTGTAGTTTACATAAATCTCCATGTATTACTAATTATTGTGTCTTCCGTAGTGTTGGATACAAATTGGTGTTAAATTATTAAGCTTAGTTGATGTCGTCGTACAGAAAATTGTCTTGTGGACATCTAGTCATTGGATATATCAATCAAAACCATTACTGATACTAAGGGGCGGGAATCTTTTCTCATCTTGAATGATTACCTGAAATTGCCAATGATTGATTTTCTTGCGGGAATTGTGCTTCGAAAGAATCGATGAAGCTGTACATGTGATGTTGGTTTCTTTGCAATTTACTTGATATTCGTGGGCCATGAATTGAGGACCCATTCGTTTTTAGTTTTATTTTTTAGATTTTATTGTACTTTCTGGTACCTTTAGTTAAATTATTTGGATTATGTGTAATTTAGAATTTTAAATTTGAGTCAATTAAAAAAAAGTCAATTTTTTAATATATAAAATCCTCAAATGATCGTGTTTTATACAAGTATTTTGTGGGTTATGATGGAATTAGAGGACAATGTTTTGTAAAAAATGTTTAGAAGTAAAAAAGTGAAAATTTCATAATATTCTCAAATGTAGAATATGAATTAGGATTTGAAGAGGAAAAATTGAGTTTTTCTTTAATTTTGGTAAAATTTATGTTTTAACTAGTGAGTTTGAATTTGAAGTAGAAAAAAATGTTTAAAATATTTTGATTGGTTCAATTTGAGAAGATTTTCAGTAGAATTGAGAATTTGAAGGTTTTAAGTAGAAGATAAGTGATAGAGATTAAATTTATTTCATTTTAAAATTAAAGAATTTAATTGAAGGATTAAATCTACACATAGTAAAAACTAAAGTAAAAGAAAATGTTTTCAAGTGTTATTTTTATATATTAATAATGAAATGCTTTAGGATCTTGTATTGCTTTTGGACTCCGGGAATTCAAAATAATCTTAAGATCATAATCATATTCTAAATTGCATTGGAGACGGTTATCTATATCCGGAAAGTTATGCATTTTTTTTTTATTTTCTCTCTTTGACTCTTTTTTCTTTTGTCTTTTGTCACTTACGAATCCGTGCAATGCATGGGATCCACTCCTAGTTGGTGTTTATATGGGTGAGCAAGAAATTTAGATCCGACCGTAACCGTGCTATCCGAAGTGAAAACAAGCCTTTGGGTCGAATATAAATGAGTATCGGGTTCAAAATGTAAAACAAACAGTTAAAAACGGATAAATGGGGCGGGGGCGGATGAAAGAAAAAAATTTCATTGAAACCCGCATCCGATCGAATAAATAAAAAACGAAGCTTTTTTTTAGACTCTCTTTTTTAAGTTCTGCACCTGCACGCGAAGTGTAATTATCAGCACTGTCAATCAAACTTCAATTCCCACTATTATATCGATTATTGAAATTTCTCTCACCTCACAATCTCACATTACATCTCACTCTCTCAGAAGTCCAAAGTTCTTATAATCAAAAGCACCCCGCCTCTTTCTCTTGCTTGCTCCCTTCTCCCTCATCCAACCCTAGATCTTCTTCATAATCATCACAGAGAGAATGAGCATGGCCGTATGCGTCCAATCAAATAACACCCCTTGCTGAAACACGTGCATAGAGAGATGGGTCTTGTGAAGCAACCATTTTTCGATTTTTTTCTCGTATATACAACATTTTTTTTTTACTAAAATATATCACTCCTCCTATTATTTACACAAATATATATGTCTACCATTTGGAGTGTAAATTTGGGTTGAAAGACCCGAATTTACATTGTGATTTTGGAAAAAAAATTGGTTTTTTATGTTGAGAATTCAGATCCCTCCAATCCAAATCCTCAACGTGCTTTTTTATTTATTTTTTAATTTAAAAATAACTTTTTAAAATATTTTTTAGAAATATAAATAAAGGAAATTAATAAAATTAGAGAAAATTATGATAACATTTTTTAGTTATGATAAAGGTATTTTTTTAGATAAATTTATGTGTCAGTTGACAATTTTGTTTTGTTACATACATTAATTAAAAATGAAAAAATTAATTAATAGTATTAAAACAAATTAAAAAATACAGTAAATAGATAATTGATACATTTTTCTTATATAATACAAATAAAATTAAAATTAAACATTGCAGTGACTGAGATGATAGACGAGAATAACGAAACATACCAAAAATACAATTGTAACACAAATATGATGAAACTAATGATAGTCTAAAAGATGTTGTGCAAGAGAGATGTCTTCTTCCATTTGGGTTATTTGTTTGCTAAAAATGACTAAAATTTCTATTGAACATAATCGTTTCTAGGATTCTACAAACACCTTTAGCATGTCTTTGTTGTTTTTCAACTTTGTTATTTCACATTCGATTAAATTTTCTGAATATTTAGCATGATTTGGCTGTCGAAAGAGCAATCGTCTGATCACCTGTGATTCGTGAATTCCATAAGGGGAATCCCTAGAGGTGCAACTTGCTTGACTATATCCTTGAGTTTGTCCATGCTACATCCCGAAGGAATGTCAAATCCTATTGGATTTGTTCCTGTGAATGAGTAACCCAAAAACCCGTCTTGGCGTGGTATGTTCCACTTTCCATTGTAATATAACATTGCATCATGAGTAGAAGTAATAGTGGATAGAAGTAGGTTGAGTATACCATCCAGTGTTTTATTGATGAACACAGTAATTCTATAGGGCCAACACACGATTACTGCTTATTGTATATTAACATTGTGTAAACATCATTATCTTTTTTCAATTGTAGATATTGAAAAAAATATTGCTGACCTGCATCTATGAATGACTGCCGGTAGTAGATTTCATCCACTAATTGATCATTGGTAAGCTGAAGGGTGTTGTGCATTCAACTCTTGAGTGTCTCAAAAGAAAGTCATTAGGAACTCGCATTGGTGTTGGAGTGAGACTTTGAAAATAAACACTATTTTGGTTGTGAGTGATTGATCCATTTGAAAAAATGAAGGCTAATCTCGAGTTAGCAATAATCTGACGGGTAGTTTCTCCCAAGAATGCCATAATATTAAGATTGAATTTGATTTGTGAAGGTATGTTGTGTGAAATTGTGTGGTTGTATTGAGGGTGTTTGATGTTATTTATAGTTGTATGAACATTTTTCCCTGTTGATGTGTATTGGAATCTCATAAGGTTAGAATTGTATTCCTGTTAAAGGCTTCTCTAGAATCCAATGTTGATTTTTCCCTGGTACCTAATTCAGTAGACGCTTATTATAATTTTCAAACTAAAAGACATATTCTGAGTTGTTCATTTTATGTCAGTTTTTTTGGTGAAACATTTATTTTTTAGAGATGTGTGCAAATTGCAGAGTATTGTCAATTTCAATTATGATTTTTCCATGCTACCTGCTACAGCAGACGTCCATTATAACTGAGACTAAAAAAGAGATTCTGAGTTGTCTATTTTATGTCAATTTTGTTGGTAAAATATTTAATTTTAGAGACGTGTGAAAATTGCAGAGTGTTGTAAATTTCGAGTGTGATTTTTCCATGTTATCTGATGCAGCAGACGTCCATTATAACTTTCATACCAAAAAAGAGATTTTGAGTTGTCAATTTTATGTCAGTTTTGTTGGTGAAAAATTTATTTTTTTAAGAGACGTGTGCAAATTGCAAAGCGTTGTCAATTTCGATTGTGATTTTTCCATGGTACCTGATGCAGTATACTCCATTATAATTTTCAGGCTGTAAAAGACATTCTGAGTTGTCCATTTTATGTCAATTCTTTTGGTGAAACATTTATTTTTTTAAGAGATGTGTGTAAATTGCAGAGTGTTATCAATTTCGACTGTTATGCTGCCATGCCACCTGCCGCAACAGATGTCCATTATAACTTTCATACTGAAAAAGAGTATTTGAGTCGTCCATTATAACTTTCATACTGAAAAAGAGTATTTGAGTCGTCCATTATAACTTTTTGGTGAAGCCTTTATTTTTTTTAAGAGTCGTGTGTAAATTGCAAAGTGTTGTTAATTTCGAATGTTATCTTACCATGCCACCTGTTGCAGTAGAAGTGGATAAACTGGAAATTATTAACATAAATTTAAACAAACAATTTATTTTATTACGTAAAGTGATCACTGAACATCGACATAAGACACCATAGGAAAACCTCAAAGTAGAAACAACTAAGACATGAATCATCCCCAAATTACCAATCTCATTTGAATATTCTTTCGTGGGATGAAGACATGTTACTTCCTTCGGACCCAGAAGAGGAGTCAGTATCACTACCATGGTTTTGACCCAACAACTCTCGTATTCATCAGATAAGTCTTCAAGATTGGAGGTTGAGTCATGTTGGTTGCTTGGTGGGTTATTGTTATCACAAATTATGGCAAATAACTCCACAAATGATAGTGGTGGGTGGTTGTAAAAAATGTTGAACATTTTTTGAACATCAACATTATCTCCCATAATAAAAGATGTGTACATATAACATTGTCCTGACTCAAATATGGGGCATCGAAAGTGGAGATGTTGGATATGTTAGTGTGGTTCAATGTTTAGTTTTTAGTGAACAAGTTCAAGAAATTGTGTAAAGGTTATGACCTTGTTGACCATGAAAATTTTTGTATTGTTACTAACGAAGGTGGTGCCCTCATTAGTGTTGCAGATTTGACTGTTGTAGTAAACACAAACATATGCAGTTGGGAGACACATTGTGGTAAGGGTTGAGATAAATATTTAAAGTTCTATGAATGTCTTTAGTTGTAGTGGTATTTATAGAATTTGTTTATAGTTGGGTGACTCGCTAGTGTTAACTATGCATTTAGATGAACTGGTAAATGGGCACTTAAGTATTGTTTCAAGGGTCCAAATCATAGTTTTTTTTATTTTGTTTTGAGGTTGTTTTTCATGGAAATGGTGCACGATATATTTGTTTTTGGATTCTTTGACGTTTAAACTATGGAAAAAATGTGTCATGGATACTAGTAATGTATTGCACATAATCTAAAAAAATGCATAACATGAGCACTTAAGCATTGTTTCAAGGGTCCAAATCATAGTTTTTTTGATTTTGTTATCCTAATTTGAGGTCGTTGTCCATGGAGCTGGTCCACGATATTTTTTTTAATTCTTTGATGACTAAACTACAAAAAAAAAATGTGTCACTGATATTAGTAATGTATTCGACATGATTTTTAAAAAATGCATAACATAGGCACTTAAGCATTGTTTCAAGGGTCCAAATCAGTTTTTTATTTTATTTTTTCTCCTAATTTGAGGTCGTTGTCCATGGAATTGGTGCATGATATTTTTTTTGGACTCTTTGACATTTAAAATAAGGAAAAAATGTGTCACAAATATTAGTAATGTATTTGAAATAATTTTAAAAAAATGCATAACATGGACACTTAAGTATTGTTTCAAGGGTCCAAATCATAGGTTTTTTGTTTTTGTTATCCTAATTTGAGATTGTTGTCCATGGAATTGGTGCACGGTATATTTGTTTTTGGATTCTTTGATGTTTAAACTACAGAAAACATGTGTCACAGATATTAGTAATGTATTGGACATAATTTTTTAAAAAATGTATAACATGGACACTTAAGCATTGTTTCAAGGGTCCAAATCATAGTTTTTTATTTTTTATTTTGTTCTACTAATTTTAGGTTGTTGTCTATGGAACTGATGTATGATATATTTGTTTTTGGATTCTTTGACGTTTAAACTAAGGAAAAAATGTATCACGTATATTATTAATGTATTGGACATAATTTAAAAAAATGCATAACATGACCACTTAAGCATTGTTTTAAGGGTCCAAATCATAGTTTTTTGATTTTGTTTTCCTAATTTGAGGTTGTTGTCCATGGAACTGGTGCATGATATATATTTTTTTGAATTCTTTGATGTTTAATTTAAGGAAAAAATTTGTCACCGATATTAGTAATGTATTGGACATAATTTTTAAAAAAATGCATAACATGGGCACTTAAGCATTGTTTCAAGGTTCCAAATCATAGTTTTTTTTTTTGATTTTGTTCTCCTAATTTGAGGTCGTTGTCTATGGAATTGGTGCATGATATTTTTTTTGGACTCTTTGACGTTTAAATTAAGGAAAAAATGTGTCACGGATATTAGTAATGTATTGGACATAATTTAAAAAAAATGTATAACATGGGCACTTAAGTATTGTTTCAAGGATCCAAATCATAGTTTTTTCGTTTTTGTTCTCCTAATTTGAGGTTGTTGTCCATGGAACTGGTGCATGATATATATATTTTTTAGATTCTTTGACGTTTAAACTCAGAAAACATGTGTCACAAATATTAGTAATGTATTGGAATTTAAAAAAAAAATTCCTAACATGGGCACTTAAGCATTGTTTCAAGGGTCCAAATCATAATTTTTTGTGATTTTGTTCTCCTAATTTGAGGTTGTTGTCCATGGAACTAGTGCATGATTTGTTTTTTGAATTCTTTGACATTTAAAATATGGAAAAAATGTGGCACAAATATTAGTAATGTATTGGACATAATCTAAAAAAATGCATAACATGAGTACTTAAGCATTGTTTCAAGGGTCCAAATCATAATTTTTTTTATTTTGTTCTCCTAATTTGAGGTCGTTGTCCATGGAAATGGTGCATGATATATTTGTTTTTGGATTCTTTGATGTTTAAACTATGTAAAAGATGTGTCATAGATATTAGTAATGTGTTGGATATAATTTTAAAAAAATGCATAACATGGGCACTTAAGCATTATTTCAAGGGTTCAAATCATAGTTTTTTTGATTTTTTTTCCTACTAATTTGAGGTCGTTGTCCATGGAACTGGTGCACGATATATTTTTTTTGGATTGTTTGATGTTTATACTAAGGAAAAAATGTGTCATGAATATTAGTAATGTATTAGACATAATTTCAACAAATACATAACATGGACACTTAAACATTGTTTCAAGGGTCCAAATCATAATTAGTTTGGATTTTGCCTTTTGCGTGTAGGCATTCATTGTTCAATCACATGCACTGATAATGTGCGAAGACCTGCATTATTAAAAAATACCTTTAATCGATCACATAGGGTTCGTCGGTTGTGTGTAGTTGTTCAGTATGCACTCACATGCAATGATACTTGGCATGTGAGACTATCTTGCACATGGCTTTTGTCTAAATGTGAGGCCTCGAGATTCCAAAGGCCATTAAAATGACCATCTTACTATCATGCCTTGTGATTCTAATTGCCATTAAAATGATAGCCTTACTAGAACACCTCGAGATTCCAAAACCCCTCTGCACGACTGTCTTATTCTCATGCCTGTAGCTTGCAAAGCACGCCTACCTCTATATTTAATTGCATGATATTACCCTATACTTTGCATAGTTACATCAAGGTGTCAGTGAGCCAAAAAAGAATAGTGCAAAAATAATAAGTTTAGCCCTAATATGTGTGTTCGTTTATGTCAATGGTGAGATCACCCGCAATTCAATTGGAAACATAGTTTTCACCAGTGACAACACAAGATAAATGTTGTTGTATCCAACGATGATGCTGGACGACATAACCAGTGTAATACAATCATGAATTATAGATGCTGATGTTTTGTCTGCAATTACTTCAATTTGGTTTCGTTGTCCTATACATGAAATGAATGAGCATGTTGAGTATATGGCATGTCCAATTACTGACGAAGAAGATGTTTGGTGCATGTTTAATACATTCGCAAACATGCCAAGTGTAATATGTATGGAACTTAGAGTTGAAGTTCATACTTCACCATCACTATCTCATGCTAATGACCTAATTTGGACGGAGATGGAGCAGAAGTTGAATAGTTCCATGGAATTAGAATAAAATATTGAACATATGTTGTTGTATTGCTTTTAATTACTTGTTAGTTTTTATTATGTATTTGGCGTTTGTTTGATGTGTTTGTATGATGTTGTTTAGTTGTCATTTTTGTTTGTCATGAGGGTACTTAAATAAATTGTAAAATTAAAGGAGCATGAAGATAATGTAAGTCGAAAAG
Source organism: Glycine max (assembly GCF_000004515.6). Taxonomy (NCBI): domain Eukaryota; kingdom Viridiplantae; phylum Streptophyta; class Magnoliopsida; order Fabales; family Fabaceae; genus Glycine; species Glycine max. The sequence goes on from NC_016091.4 coordinate 39,435,329, forward strand.
TTCAACATAAGTTAATTGGAGAATGATATTTTCATCATACAACAAATTTGACTACTTAATCCCTATAATGATGTCCTGTTCTACGTGGAAGGCGTTTACTATCATGTCCTGGATTTCGACGTGGGCATTGATCTGGTATACCATGCAATGATGGATTATTCTCTTCAACATCTTGGCTAAACATCAAATTGAAACTTGGTTCCACTTTGTTCTATAGGCTATGCATGTATTCACGAGTTGATGCTGGTGTGCCACAATTAGTTCCAAAAACATTGTTAAGGAAATCATCTGGTTGGACAATTGGTGGAGAGTCCATGTCTGGAAGATTAGGAAAAATGTAATCCATCATGGGGGGGGGGGGGAATTGGTGTCTATGTGGGTGGAACATAATTTGTCTTGGGGGGAATTGGTGTGCATGCAGGATTACATTCTGGTTGCACGATGTTTGTTGGCTTTGATGATTGACAAATTTTGAAATTCATTGACGATCCACTTGGCGGTTACGTATTTAAAAAAATAATAGTATTACTTTGATACCGCACCATGTATTCCTTAGGATGCTTTGCATGCCCTATAATAAGTTGTCCCTTTAAAACCATTGATTGATGTTGTTGCCAATACCCTATCCACTTTGCATGTTTTTCAGCGTAATTTGTGTCAGTTTGACCTCGCATGTTGATTTTGTGAAGTTTGTTCATATTTCTTAGGGGATCTGATATGTCTTGTTGGAGGCGAAATTGAAGTTTAACTCTATCCGCTTGGTGCCATTCTACTATCGAGAAACAAATTAGAGGGGTGCAGGCTGTCCATATGGAGAAGTCTACGGAAGCTGTCGACTCCAAAGCATCCAAAAAGTGGAGATATGAATTTCACAAGAACTGAAATAATACAAAAGGAATAATTAATTATTAAAAACACAAAACTCAACATTATTTTTATGTAACCCATAGTTTATTTATTACATATTCAATTGTCATGTGGTCTAATCTCATTCTATAACTGATGACATCTCCATGTGGTGTACCAATAAAGCTTAATCCACTGCCACTCCATCTAATAAATGAAAAATTATTAATTTAATACATACTATGCTAATCATATAATAATGATACGATGGTGTCCGATTAACTCTTGCTACAATGAAGGGCATGCGATACCATGCCCAAGATTGCAACAATGACACACAACCGCCCATGGTTTTGGCATCAGGGTCAGTGGCCCTACACATTTCCCTGTACAACGTTGCTAGACAAGCAGATCCCCAACTATACCGCCTGACTCGTTCGAGATCCACCAACATAGTGAGGTACATCAAATGAACCCGATTTCCCATCTTGTTTGGCATTAAAACCCCACCAATCAGCCGCAAAATGTAAGCTTTACAATGTGCTTCTAACTGTTGTTGTGTTGGTTCCATGGGAAGCGGTGGCATATTTTCTTACAACCACTTAAGCTTAATGGCAGAGCCTACTATTGCTTCTCCCTTTGGTGGAACAACACCTAAATATTGTTCACACATTTCCTCACAATCATAGTAGATTGCATCAGTGATTGGCCTACCGTCCACCCTTATGCCAAGCTGTAGTGCTACATCCTCCAGTGTAATTGTGCATTCCCCAACAGGAAGATGAAAAGTGTGTGTCTCTGGTCTCCATCACTCAACAAGTGCAGTCGCTAGATGATGATCAATTTTGAAGTGGCATAATTTTGTCACATCAGCAATCCTAGTATGAGCAAGCAACGACTCAATTAAAGGATGAGGAGCGGACATTGAATGACAATAGGAAATAATTATTGGTGGTTGTACCTGTAAAACAAAAGTTACATTTTTATAATTGCCATGACAATAAAAATATCATCTAATTAGTACTTACCATATTTTGTATCTTTGAAGCTTGGTGACAATCTTGTTTCCATAACAATGTTGTTGCCTCCATTCTCCCTTTGCACAATCAAACGATTGGAAATTTAGTTGTTGATATTCAAAAAGAACAGGTGGGTGTAATAAGCTGTATGGAATAAGCCTCCTGAGATGGTTTTTATAGGCTGGGAAAAATTTGCACGTGCAACTGTTCATGGTACTATTCATGTCATTGTTCACGTCGCTGTCCATGTCGGGAATCCTTGTCAAGCTGATTCCAAAGCTTTCACGTTAAAGAATCCAAAAAAAATATATCACGTAATAGTTTCATCAAAAGGAACTCAAATTAAGAGAAAAAATTAAAAAAACTATATTTCCACCCTTGAAACAATGTTTAAGTGACCATGTTATGCAATTTTTAAAATTTTTCTCCAATAAATTAGAAAAATCCAAGACAAATTTATTTCAAAGATGTCACATCGAAGAAATAAAAAAGAATATATTGGGTAAGAGTTTCATCAACAGGGACCTCAAAATAAGAGTAAAAAATAAAAAAAGAACTATGTTTCCACCCTTGAAAAATGTTGAAGTGGCAAGGTTATGCAGTTTTTTTAATTTATTTGCAATACATTAAAAACATCTGTGACAATATATATATATATATATATATATATATATATATATAGTTCTTGAAGAAATATTTTCCAGAGTCCAAGACTGTTGAGGGGAAGGTGGAGATCTCTTCGTTCCACCAATTCCCTGATGAATCATTGAGTAAAGCTCTAGATCGCTTCCATGGTTTACTTCAGAAGACTCCTACCCACGAGTTCAGCGAGCCAGTTCAGCTAAATATATTCATTGATGGATTGCAACCCCACTCAAAGCAGATACTTGATGCCTCCGCTTGTGGGAAGATCAAATTGAAGACACCTGATGAAGCTATGGAGTTGATTGAAAACATGGCAGCCAATGACCATGCCCTCTTTCGTGATCGAGCTTACATAGCTACAAAGAGTCTTCTTGAGCTCACATCACAGGATGCATTACTAGCCCAAAACAAGCTCATAGCCAAGCAGTTAAAGACCCTTACAGAGATGCTAAGCAAGCTTCCTCAACAGTTGTATGCAGTGCAACCTGCTCATTCTTTAGTCATGCAAGTTGGGGGATGCAACATTTGTGGTGGGGCCCATGAGTCAGGCATGTGCATGGCTCAAGAAGATGCATCCAAAGAAGTCAATTACATGGCCAATCCCAACCGTCAAGGGTTCCATCAAGGAAGACCTCCTGGATACAATCAAGGGGGAATTTCTCTTAAGGTCAAGGCTAGACATTCCATCCTGGGAATAATTTCAACAAAGATCAAGGCGGCCCATTCATTCGACCTCCCAACCAAGGGCCTAATCTTTATGAGAATACCACCAAGCTAGAAGACACTCTGACTCAATTTATGCAAGTTTCCTTGTCAAATCATAAGAGCATGGTGTCAGCCATCAAGAATTTGGAGGTACAGGTGGGCCAACTAGCTGAAAGATCCACATGGAGTTTTGTAGCCAACACTGAGGAGAATTCCAAGGAAGAATGTAAGCGGTTCTCACTAGAAGCCAAAAGGGAGAGAATGCTGAGGGAGAAACGAAAGCTAAGGGAGTATTGGAGGATATGAGTAATGAGGAAGGAGAGAACAAAAAGAGAGAAGAAAATGAAAAAGAAAAAAAAATGAGAGTAAGGAAAGTGTTGATAAGGTCTTACCCATTAAGACCAAGAGTTAGTTAGCTAGGGAGGCTAAGAAGGAGATGCCCACAACCCTAGTGAAGGAGATCCCATACCCCTTGGTGCCGTCAAAGAAAGAGAGGGAACACTACTTTGCTCGTTTCCTCGACATATTCAAGAAGCTAGAGATCACCATTCCATTTGGAGAGACCTTGCAACAAATGCCCATGTATACAAAATTTCTAAAGGACTTGCTCACAAAGAAGGGCAAATACATCAACAATGAGAGCATCATGGTGGAAGGAAACTGCAGTGCTGTGATATAGAGGATTCTACTACAAAAGTTCAAAGACCCAGGAAGTGTAACCATCTCATGCTCTATTGGGGAGATGTCAGTGGTTAAAGCTCTTATTGATCTTGGGGCAAACATCAGTCAAATGGCTCTATCTATGTGTCAAAGGGTTGAAAATCTAACGATTGCTCCCACTAGGATGACGCTTCAGCTAGCAGACCACTCTATCACCAGACCATATGATGTAGTTGAAGACGCCCTTGTTACAGTCCGCCAATTTACTTTTTCGGTGGACTTTGTGATCATGAATATAGAAGAGGACTCTGATATTCCTCCAACAGGTTTTGCATTGGAGCTAAGCCCCCTATGGCGGCTTAGGGCCACACCCAATTTTTAATTTTTGCTTTCTTTACTTTCTTATTTATTTTGTGTTCTAATATTTTTGTGTTTTACTTCTCTATTGTTTCTTTTGCAGATGACTCAAGGTAACGCCACACAGGACCCAGTTAGCCACAGGAGGGGATTGCTCCCAATTTTCTTCCGAGACAGCCTGGGTTTGCTACCGTGGTGGAGCTCGCACTAGGCATGTATGATGAATTTTATGGATAGCTCCCGAGTCGTTCGTGGCATTGAAGACTCACCCATCTACCCAAGAAATAGATTGATGTGGCATTGGTGAAGGAGTTCCACTCCAACATCTACGACCCAGAGGACGACGCACTAAAGCAGTGCCTGGTGTAGGGGCGGACCATCTGATTCAATGCTGAGACACTGATTGAGTTTCTAGGGACCCTTATCGTCGTCTCAAAGGGGGAGCAGTTGACCACCTACTCCCAGTACCTCCACACCTACCCAGACCATGACACCATCGCAACCAAGCTGAGCACCCCAGGAGGGTGATTCATGCTGAATGTCAACGGGGCTTCGTGGAAGATTCTGCGGAAGGACCTGACCACCTTGGCTCAGACCTAGAGCATGCTTTCCTACTTTAACCTCGCTCTTACCTCCCACACCTTATACCTCAACATGGATCAGACCTGCCTGATTTATGGCCTCATCATGTAGATGGACATGGACGTGGGCAACATTATTTCTATGAAGATTACCTAGATTGCCCAGTCCAATACATCCAGACTCAGCTTCCAAGCTCTGATCACTACCTTATGCGACGCTCTGGGAGTCATTTTAGACACATCGACCTATGAGTCCCTTGTTAACCATTTGGCAAGTGTACCAAAATGCCAAGTAGTAAAGACTCAGAAGTCCGATTGTCGATTTCCAGAGGGACTTTGTTTTGTAATTGCGTTGGATAATTCCTAATCTAAAAGGGGAAAAGATGAGATGAGGTAAAAGATGAGTTAAAGGAACAATAACCAAAATAATAGATATAAATAGAAGATAGAAAAAAGAATAGAGAATTCAATAAGATGGGAATGTTAGGACCTAGCATGCCTTATTTGCCAAAGATGTATTATTTTATATTTTTCTCTATCAATTAGGTGAATTTTTCCTACCCACATCTATTAGAATACTTGCCCCTGATGTCTCACGATGACAAGCCTATTTTACCTATCTATATCCCAAATGTCTTTGCAAAGTTTCAATAGATAAAATGCATTAAGTTCTAATTCTAGATGTTTGCACTGATGCATGGGCATAATGCAATCACTCTATGTCTAGCAATGATTTTATTAAGATACCCCTTCCTTTTAATTCTATTAGAAATTACCCTCTGTCAAGCGACTAATCCCTCAAACTGGTGCATGTAAAACCTTCCTTGTATTTCTATTAAGGATTACCCTCTGTCGAGAACCTAACCCCCAAAGATGATGCAAGGATGAATGATACATGAAATTAAAATAAGAAAGGATAATAGGAAAGAAAACACTTGTTTGCATTGATAGATATGAAATATTCAATACATCTTTTGGCTTGTTAGGCTTGTCGGGCCCTAACTAAGCGTTTAGCCTTTCATAGCCATAAGGCCCTTACACTTAAAAAAAGGGTTTAGAAATTGATGGAAGAGAAGAAGGAATTCCCTAAGGGAGAGTACTTAGGCTTTGGGTGTGTATTAGAGTGCTCTGAGACTCGGTGTGTCTTTTCTCCTTGGCTTGACTCTCCGAATGCTCGAACACTTTCAATAGATGTAATTTTTCAAACTCCATTGGTTGGGCCTTCTTTCATTTTTCATAATCTTGCAATGGAAGCATAAATAAACATTGAGATAGAATTGGTGGAAGTTGGAGGATTGGGCAGTTTCGAAAACTGCCAGCAGTTATTACACTTGCGCTTAGCGAGCCGTGGCCGCTAAGCGCTCCAAGGGCGATGTCCCTTGGTATTGCCTCCAAAATTTGAATTTAAATTTACTTGTGCGCTTAGCAAGGATGCCTCGCTTAGTGTGTGTGCTGTCAGCTTGGCGCTGAGCGTGCAAATGCGTGCTGAGCGCAATGCTTTCCAGCCCAATAACCTTTCCGCTTCTTGTACCTCTGAAATCAATATATACAATTGTTAAGCTCTTTTTTTTTTCACTACAAATGAAAAACAAAAATTAACAAAAATGTTGGGTTGCCTCCTAGTAAGCACTTAATTTATCGCCTTTAGCTAGATGTTATTCTTCATTTTATGGATAGTTCAAGTAGACAACACTTGTTAATCTTTCTAACTGGCCTCCATTGTAAATTTTTAAGCGCTACCCGTTGATGATCCATCTTTTCTCTGGTGTGTCTGTTGTAAGGTCTACCAATTCCACAGCTCCATGGAGTCTTACTTCTTTGATCACGAACGGCCTTGACCATTTTGACTTCAGCTTTCCTGGAAATAGCCTGAGTCTAGAATTGAAGAGCAAGACTTGTTGGCCTGGCTGGAAGTTCTGTCTTTGGAGCTTCTTATCATGATACGCCTTTATCTTCAGCTTATAGATCTTAGATGATTCATAGGTGTTCATCCTCATTTCTTCTTACTCTAGAAATTGTAACTTCCTCTTCTGTCTAGCTGTAGCTTTATCAAAGTTTAGCAGTTTGAGGGCCCAATAGGCTTTGTGCTCCAACTCCACCGGTAGGTGGCATGCTTTCCCATAGACAAACTAAAATGGTGATAGGCATATGGGAGTCTTTGAATGCAATCCTGTAAGCCCAGAGAGCATCATCCAGCTTCAAAGCCCAATCCTTTCTTGATGATGCGACAGTCTTCTCAAGGATTCACTTTAGCTTTCTATTTGAAACTTCTGCCTGGCCATTTGTCTGGGGATGATAAGGTGTGGCCACCTTATGTCTGACATTGTAATGCTCTAGAACCTTCTTTAGTTGTGTATTTCAGAAGTGTGTTCCCCCATCACTAATTAGGGCTCGTGGTACTCCAAAACAGGAAAAAATGTTTTTCTTTAAGAATTTTATCACTATCCTGGCATCATTCTTGGGAGTGGCTATAGCTTCCACCCACTTAGACACGTAATCAACAGCTACCAGGATATAGATATTCCCGTATGAAGATGGGAGAGGCCCCACAAAGTCAATCCCTCAGCAGTCAAATATTTCTACCTCCATTATGTTTTGAAGAGACACCTCGTTCCTTCTGGACATTCCCCCTGTTCTCTGGCATTTTTCATAACAACGCACATAATCATGAGCGTCTTTGAAGATTGAGGGCCAAAAGAAACCTACTTGTAGCATCTTTGTTGTTGTCCTATCTCCGCTATGATGATCACCATATGGTGAACTATGGCAGTGCCAAAGGATGCTCTGTGCTTCCTCCATCGTAGCACATGGTGAACTATGGCAGTGCCAGTAGATTGTCTGCTCTTAACTTGAACAGATGTGGATCATCCCACATATAGAAGCGGGCATCATGTAGAAATTTCTTTTGTTGACTCTAGTTAAGCTATTTGGGGATGATTCTTGTGGCTTTATAGTTGGCCACATCAACAAACCTAGGTCTTGCGGTGGCTTGTAAGAGGAACTTATCTGGGAATTCTCCCCTTACCTCTAGTTCTTCTTTGGTCACTTTTCATTCTTCAACCGGGAGAGGTGATCGGCCACCTTTTTGTCCTTGATAACTATATCAAACTCTTGTATAAGTAGGACCCATTTAATCAGCCTTGTTTTTGAATCTGCTTTGGTGAGAAGGTGCTTGATGGCGGCATGATCAGTGAAAATCACTACCTTTGACCTTACCAAGTATGGCCTGAATTTTTCTAAGGCAATTACAATGGCTAGCATCTCCTTCTCCGTAGTGGCATAATTCATTTGTGCTTCATTGAGAACTTTGCTAGCATAGTAAATGGTGTGGAATGTTTTGTCTTGCCTCTATCCTAGGATTGTGCCCACTGCATAATCACTAGCATCGCATATTAATTCAAACTCTTTACTCCAGTCAAGTACGATCATCACTGAGGCGATCGTGAGCTTGTCTTTTAGGGTCTGGAAGGTTGCTGAACATTCTTCATCAAATTTAAACACAACATCTTTGTTTAGCAGATTGCTCCATGGTCTAGCGATTTTGGAGAAATCTTTGATGAATCTCCTGTAAAACCATGCATGTCCTAGGAAGCTCCTGATGCCTTTAACATTTGATGGTGGTGGCAACTTCTCAATGACATCAATCTTGGCCCGGTCTACCTCAATCCCTCAGGCCGAAATTTTGTGGCCCAAGACTATGCCTTCTCGAACCATGACATGGCACTTCTCCCAATTCAGAACTAGGTTTGTTTCCACGCATCTTTGTAGCACCATTTCCAAGTTCTTCAAGCAGCATTCTAATGAGGGCCTAAATACCGAGAAGTCATCCATGAATACCTCGATACTTTTCTCCACCATATCTACAAAAATGGCCAACACGCACCTCTGAAATGTGGCAGGTGCATTACATAACCCAAATGACATATGTCTGTAAGCAAAGATGCCAAAAGGGCATGTGAAGGCCGTCTTCTCTAGATCCTTGGGGTCCACTACAATCTAATTGTATCTAGAGTATCCATCCAAGAAGAAGTAATAAGCCTATCCTGCAAGCCTCTCCAACATCTGGTGCATGAAAAGCAAAGGAAAATGGTCTTTCCTTGTGGCTTCGTTGAGCTTGCGGTAGTCGATGCACATTCTTGGAGGATTAGGTCATTCTTTTCATTCCGAATGACTGTCATGCCCCCTTTCTTTGCTACCACTTGGACTGGGCTTACCCAAGCACTAACATAAATGGGGTAGATAAGCCCAACCTCTAAAAGATTGAGCACCTCTTTCCTCACCTCTTCCTTCATTTATGGGTTGAGCCTTCTCTGGGACTGTCTGACTGGTCTATAGTCTTCTTCCATCATTATCTTGTACATGCAGTAGGCATGGCTGATTCCTTTAAGATCTGATATGTGCCACCCAATTGCTTCTCTGTGTCTCTTGAGGACCTCTACCAACTTGATCTCTTCTTCTTCTGTTAGCTCAATACTGATCACCACAGGCTTGGTCTCGTTATCCTCTAAGAACACATACTTTAGGTGGTTGGGTAGGATCTTCAGCTATACCTTGGCCTTCTCGGATGGGCTCCCACTTTTCAATTCTTCAAAGCTGGTTCCCCCTATAGGAATGTTTTCTTCATGATCTAAGTCTTCCAAGCAAGCCCTTAGATCCTTCTCCTCTTCACTGGAGAGACAATCCACAACATTGATCAAAGCTTTCTCCAGTGAAGTTTGTGTGGTTTGGAGAGCACCAACGTCTTCTCTATCGACCTCCTCCACCTTGAAGCACCTCCTATCTTCCCCTGGGTATTTAATTTCTTCAAAAAGGTTGAAGGTTACGTTTTGGTTGTCGATGCTCATTTCCAGATTGCCATTCCCCATATCTACTACACAGTTGGCAGTCAGCATGAAGGGTCTACCTAAGATAAAAGGAATCTTCATATCTTCTTCTATGTCCATGATGACAAAATCCATTGGGAAAGTAAAGTGGTGGACTTTGACGAGGACATCTTCTACTACCCCGTACGGTCTTGTGATTGATCGGTCTGCGAGTTGGAGCGTCATCTTGGTAGGGTCTATCTTCAGGTTTCCAATCCTTCTACACATTGACAGGGGCATCAAGTTGATGCTTGCCCTTAAGTCAATGAGAGCCTTCCCTACAAACTCATTACCTATGGTGCAAGGGATTGTCACGCTCCCAGGGTCTTTAAATTTCTTGGGCAGCTTCCTCTGTATCACCGTACTACAATTGCCTCCCACCATAATGCTCTCATTGTCAATGTACTTCCCCTTCTTGGTGAGGATGTCCTTCATGAATTTGGTGTAGAGCGGCATCTGCTGCAAGGCTTCCCTAAATGGCATGGTTATCTCCAGCCCCATGAATATCTCCAAGAAACTCTTGAAGTAGCATTTCTTATTCTTCTTTGATGGCACTAAAGGATATGGGGGCTCCTTTAGAGTGGTTGGTGGCTCTTCTTTCCTAGCCTCTCGGGCTAGTTGGCTTTTGGTCTTAGAGGTTAAGACCTTCTTCTCTTCTTCCTCTTTCTCTCATTCTTTGTCTACCCTTCCTTCCTCAGACTGGTCTCCTTCAGCTTTATCTTCTTCTCCTTGTACTCTCCTATGGCTTCTAGTCAACACCACCTTCTATTCCTCCATTGGGTTTTCTCTGTGTTGGCTCCAAAGCTGCTAGTGGGTCTTTCAGCCATTTGTTTGGCTAATTATCCCACTTGTATCTATAGGTTCTTGATGGATAACTTTGTACTCCTATAGTTGGGTATGGATATCTAGATGAATTGATCAGTGCCTCCTCAAGCTTGTTGGTTTTCTCATAAAGATCAATCCCTTGGTTGGAATTTTGGACATGTTGACTTCTTTGCTCTTTGTTGAACTGGTTCCCCAGATGAATCCTCCAGCTTGAGCCCTGTGTGAAATTCCTCCCCTGGTTGAATCTCGACAATCCTCTTTGGTTGTAGCCTTGGAATCTGTGGCGATTCTGAGCTCCCATGTAGTTCACCTCCCTGGAAGAATCTTCTTGGGCTATGCATTGCCCTGGATCGTGTGCTCCACCACAAATGTGCATCTCCCTATTTGCATGATTGAGGAGTGAGAAGGATTTACTGCTTGTAGTTGTTGAGGGAGCTTGCTGAGGGTCTCCGTCAAGGCCTCTATCTGTCGGGCCAATAGCTTGTTTTAGGATAGTGTTGCATCTTGAGCTGTGAGTTCCAAAAGGATCCTCTTTGTTGGCGTATATGCTCGATCACGAAGGATGGCATGGTCACTGACCACCATGTTCTCTATCAGCTTCATTGCCTCCTCCGGTGTCTTCAACTTGATTTTTCCTCCTGTGGATGCGTCAAGGAGTTGCTTTAATTGTGGTCGCAGGCCATCTATGAAGATGTTTAATTGCACTGGCTTGTCGTACCCATGTGTACACATCTTTTTGAGTAGTCCGTGGAAACGGTCAAGCGCCTCGCTGATTGATTCATCGGGGAATTGATGGAATAAGGATATTTCCATCTTCCCCCTAGCTGTCTTTGACTCTGGGAAGTATTTCTTTAAGAACTTTTCGACAACTTTTTCCCAAGTCTGCAAGCTATTGCCTTTAAAGGATTTTAGTCACCGTTTTGCTTCCCCTGCCAAAGAAAAAGAGAAAAGATTGAGGTGTATGGCATTTCTCGGGAACACCGACTATCTTTACCGTGTTACAAATTTCTATGTAGGTGGCGAGATGAGCATAAGGATCCTCATCCGGTAGACTATGGAAGAGGTTTCCTTGTATTAGTTGTATGAGAGAGTGGGGATAAGAGATGTTGGCTTCTTGAACCTCTAGCCTTGCAATACTAGTGAAGAATTATGGGGTAGCTGTACTAGAGTAGTCCTCTAGTGTCACTCGTCGTGCATGCTCTTTTTCCATTTGATAGTAGCTTTGTGGAGAGGGTGGAGGTGAGGGTTGACTGCTTCCTTGTATTTCTTGCTTTGTTCTTCTTCTTCTTCTTCTTCTTCTTGCAGTGTTGTTACGCTTGCAAGTGGCTTCAATTCCCGAATTTAATGGAGCTCAATCTTCGGTTGCAGTTCTACCTCACATACACAAAAACAAGCACTACTATGAAAATTATAGAAGAAAAAGAATGGAGAAGAATGAATAAAATTAAAATTGTAGAGTAAAAGAATTAATACTTACAAATTGAAAATGTATGGCAACCAAGTACGACGAACAAAGTCCCCAGCAACGGCGCCAAAAACTTGTTAACCATTTGGCAAGTGTATCAAAATGTCTAAGTAGTAAAGACTCGGAAGTCCGAGTGTCAATTTCCACTGGGACTTTGTTTTGTACTTGCGTTGGATAATTTCCAATTTATAAGGGGAAAAGATGAGATAAGGTAAAAAGATGAGTTAAAAGAACAATAACCAAAATAATAGATATAAATAGAAGACAAAAAAAAAATGAATAGGGAATTCAATAAGATGAGAATGTTAGGACCTAGCATGCCTTATTTGCCAAAGATGTATTATTTTATATTTTTGTCTATCAATTAGGTGAATTTTTCCTACCCACATCTATTAGAAAACTTGCCCCTGATGTCTCACGATGACAAGCCTATTTTACCTATCTATCTCCCAAATGTCTTCGTAAAGATTCAATAGATAAAATTCATGAAGTTCTAATTCTAGATATTTGCTTTGATGCATGGGCATAATGCAATCACTCTATGTCTAGCAATGATTTTAGTAAGATACCCCTTCCTTTTAGTTCTATTAGAAATTATCCTCTATCGAGTGACTAATCCCTAAAACTGATGCATGTAAAACCTTTCTTGTATTTCTATTAAGGATTACCCTCTGTCGAGCACCTAACCCCCAAAGATGATGCAAGGATGAATGATACATGAAATTAAAATAAGAAAGGATAATAGGAAAGAAAACACCTTTTTGCATTGATAGATATGAAATATACAATACATCTTTTGGCTTTTTAGGCCTGTCAGGCCCTAACTAAGGGTTTAGCCTCTCATAGCCATAAGGGTTTTACACTTGAAAAGGGGTTTAGAAACTGATGGAAGGGAAGGGATGGAAAAATGGAATAGAAAATAATGGAAGAGAAGAAAGAATTCCCTAAGGGAGAGTTCTCAGGCTTTGGGTATGTATTAGAGTGCTCTAAGACTTGGTATGTCTTTTCTCCTTGGCTTGACTCTCCGAATGCTCCAACACTTTCAATAGCTGCAAATTTTCAAAATCCATTGGCTGGGCCTTCTTTCATTTGTCATGATCTTGCAATGGTATCATAAATAAACATTTAGATAGAATTGGTCAGTAGCAGAAATCAATCAGGTTGGCTTGCCTCACTTTTCCTCACAAGGCTTTAGTGTTTCTCTCTGTGCATAAGTGTCTTGGATGAGTGTTTAAAATTTCTAAGACCTACAATTAATGTTCCCAATTTTGCACTTCATCTCAGTTAAAGTTATCTTGCTTACACTTGGTGGATCACTAAGGACTTTTATTGGCTTGTAATGTGGCCTGGCTAATCAAAGAAATTATGGTTTTTTTGAGACTCGGTGTGTCTTTTCTTATTGGCTTGACTCTCTTTTTATAGTTCATAGAGTGGACTTGGGCCTCCATACTCGCGCTAAGCCTGTGTTGCTCGCTTAGCATGGGTACCTATATTCGCGCTTAGTGCACATACTCTCGCTTAGTGCCAATGCGTGTTTTTGCGCTAAGTGCACCTCTTCACGCTAAGCGAGGGTGCCTGTTTTTGCACTGAGCGCGTCTTAGGCGGGGCCTTTTTCATATTTTTGCTATTTTCTTCATTTTTTAGGCTTTTAATCCCTTATCTTCATATTTGCAAGCCATGAATAAGAAAAACATTAATGCTTAATAATTAGCATAAATAACTGCTAAATAATAATTTTTAAGGATTATTTCCATTATATTTTTATTATAAAAAATAACTCATATTTAGCAGTTATCATCCTTTAGCCTGGTGATCAACTTGGCCTACATTAAGAAGAAATGATTGAATCCAGCAAATTCTTCTATCACATTTCTAGGGCCAAGGCGGGTTCGGGTCAGAGCCACTCAGGATGCACCACCACCACCACCAGTCATCCCTCCTCTAGCCTCCTCCTCTTCTGCCGACCCATCTTCCTCCTCTTCTCAGCAGGAGCAGCTCTTGCAGATGATGCAGAGCCTCCACCACAACCAGCACCTCATCATCCAGAACCTGCACCAGGTTGTTTGGCTAGGAGTCCAGCCCTCTTCTATAGGGGGGGTGACACCTTTGGCGCGGGTAATGATGATGTTGCAAAGACTAGAGCTGACGATGATTACGTCGCAGACATCACTGCTCCACAAGGATCTTGGGCACCATAGCCAACATCATAGGACTGATGTTGAGCAAGATTTTTCTTTTCTTTATTTTTCTTTATTTTCATTTTAGCTTTATTTGTATTTTCTCTTTATTTTATTGTTATTTTGTTTTCTTGAAACTTATGCCTATTAAAATTTTGGTAATTTAAAATTCAGTCATTTAAATTAAATTATGATAGTGAAGTACATACTTATTGTTGGTTGCAACATAATTTGAGTGAATCGATTGCATGAGTGAGACTAACTGCATACTAATAGATACTTTTTGTGAATTATTGATTCTCGTGCAAACAAGCGTCCGTGTAAGTGATTGAGTGTGAACTAACAATACATGAGTGAAAGGTTAGTATTTCTGATAGAAAAGCATGGAATGAGAGCCTGAATACTTCAATGAAAACTGGTAAGTTGTGTGAACTTGAAACTATGAGAGAACGTCTGGTTTTAATTTCCTGATTTTGCATGATTCTTGGATTACTTGAAATGCATTTATGATGTAGAGATAATCAAGGCCTTGTTTGTTATTTTATTACTGTTACTTAGCCAAAAAGTCATCCTGTGAACAAATGTATCCCTTGCACCCTTTTTGAGCCTAATGTAAATTATTTGTCATTGGAACCCAAGCCCAAAAAGTTGATTTTGACAAACTACCCATTCCTAGGTTGTAGGAGAGTACTCATGAATCCAGACAAATTTGTCCCAAATTTGAGGGAGTGTTTTTGGGTGAATTTATATTGCAAGAAAATGAATAAACAACACAAGTCAAATTGAGTCACAATATATGGTTTTAACCCAGTCCAGTATGAATGTCTCTTACTTTTGCATAAAAAAATTATTTTAAAGAATAAAAGTTAGGGTAAATCATAAAAGAAAATGGTTGTGCTGAAAAGAGTAGCAAAACAATAAGGTTGATGTTGTGAAAAAGTTATGGTTTGTCAATAATTTGGGGGAATGAATGCTCTCCTAGATCTTAACTTTGAATCCAAGAAAAACCATAATTTCCTTGTTAGCCTAACCACGTTACATGCCTAATAAAGTCTTTAGTGATCCACATTGTACATGTATGATTGCATTGATTGAGATGATGTGCAAATTTGAGAATTTTACTATTCAGTTGTTATAATTAAAACAATTTTAATCAAGACACTTGTGGGATTGAGAGAAACACTAGCCTTGTGAGGACTAAAGTTTGGTGATTCTTCCTTGTGATTTGTCATTCTTGCTAACCATTTCATTTGAAGTGCATCTCGTTCTACTCCTTTCATGAACTTATGACAACTGTGAACTTGAGAATTGACTAATGAAGCTTTTTGGCATGTATGCAATTATCTCGTGAATTGTGATTGGTAAACTCTAAACTTTTATCTTAGTTCTTTTTTCTTGAGGACAAGAAATGGATTAAATTATATAGGAAGTGGTAATTTTTCTCTCCTATTTCTTCCTTTTTGTGCAAATAATTGTTATTTTAACATCATTTAAGTTTTTATGCATAAAATATTAAAAGTTGATAAATTTATGATGATTAGTGAGTAACGTAAAGCCCAAAAGAGTAAATTGGAAATCTAAAGAGGCGTGCTTAGTGCGTCCTAGGCTTAGCGAGAACAACACGCTTAGCGCCAACATGATAATTCAAGAAAGCATGGCTAATTCAAGAAAGAGTCACACGCTAAGTGTGAGAATTACTGTCATACTCGCTAAGCGTGACAAGTGCGCTCAACACGAAGGTTGCATGAAAACTAAGCTGATCCACACCTATAAAAGAAGGAGAGAGAATAAGGGAGAAACACACAGAAACTTCAAGAGAATACAATTCTTTATAGAAGGCAAAGACTAGAAGAAGAAGGAGAAGCAATCATTAGGAGTCATTCCTTCCCTCCATTCCCTTTCTTATCTATTCCCCCTTTACTAAATATTCTCCTCTTGCAACTATAAAGTCTTTTATGACAATGAGAGGCTAAACCCCCTTTGTTGGGAACTTGGCAGCCAACTACTTTTGATGTAATTTATCTTCCTATCTATTTAATAATATTACTTTTGCATTATCCTTTCTTGTGCTTAATATTATTGCTTGTGGTTTGATCACCCATTTGCATGGTAAGTTTTAGGGGTACCGTTGGGAAACGTTGTTTCCTAATAGAACTCGGAAAGAGTATCTAAATAAAGTCATCACTAGGGATAAGTTCATTTTGTTTAGCCTATTTTACATATCTACTCTTAATGCAATTTAATTATTTGCTCTCTGCAAAGGGATTTGAGAGAAAAGATAGATAAATTAGGTTCTTTCACTTGAGGGATCTTGGCTAGAATATTTTAGTAGATGCATGTGTAAATTGAAATAATTATAAATAGAGAAAAATCATTAATACTGCATCAAAGATTAGCTCTAGTAGGTTAAGTTCCCAACATTCTTATCTTCTGAATTTAACTTCTATAATATTGGCTTTTCTTCCCTTTTCTGTTTTTAATTAATTAATTTAAATGCATGTTTAATTCCTTTCCTTTTTATTTAATTTAATTCTTTGTCAATTTAATTTACTATTTTTCTACAACCTTTTCCAAATCCTTTTCCTAAATAAATATTCATATACCTAAGTACAAACAAAGTCTCTATGGATTCGACACTCAAATTTATATTTTAACTTTACTACTTGGGACAAATTGGTGCACTTGTCAATCCATTACAAACCCCTACCACAATGTGTCACCCAACTGCATATGTTTGCGTTTATTACAATAGCCAACTCTGCAACACTAATGAGGACACCACCTTCATTAGTAATAGTACAAAAACTTTCATGGTCAACAAGGTCATAACTCTTACACAATTGCTTGAACTTGTTCACCAAAAAATAAACATTGAACCACACCAACATATCCAATATCTCCACTTTCGATGCCCAATATTTGAACCAGGACAACCATATATGTACACATGTTTTATTTTGGGAGATGATCTTGATGTTCGACAAATGTTCAACATTTTTTACAACAACCAAACACTATCATTCATGGAGTTATTTGCCACAATTTGTGACAACAATAACCCACCAAACAACTAACATGACTCAACCTCCAATCTTGAGGACCTATCAGATGAATACGAGAGTTGTTGGGTAAAAAACCATGGTAGTGATAGTGACTCCTCTTCTGGGCCAGAAGGAAATAACATGTCTCCTTCTCACGAATCAATATTCAAATAAGGTTGTTAATTTGGGAATGATCCATGTGTTAGTTATTTATGCTTTGAGGTTTTCCTGTGGTGTGCTATGTTGGTGTTTAGTGATTACTTGACATAATGAAATAAATCGTTTGTTTTAGTTTATGTTAACAATTTCCAATTTATCCATATCTAGTGCAGTAGGTACCAGGATAAAATCACAGTTGAACTTGACAACACTTTACAATTTACCAACGTCTCTGAAAAAACAATAGGTGCTTTACCAACAAAACTAACATTAAATTGACAACTCACAATTTAAATTCAAGTCTGAAAGTAATAATTGACGTCTGGTGCAGCAGGTAGCAGGGTAAAATAATAGTCAAAATTGATAACACTTTGCAATTTACCCACGTCTCTGAAAAAATAGATGTTTTACCAACAAAACTGACAATAAATTGACAACTCATAATTTATACTAAGTCTGAAAGTAAGAATGGACGTCTGGTGCAGCAGGCAGCAAGCTAAAATCACAATCGAAATTGACAACACTTTGCAATTTACCCAGGTTTGTGAAAAAAAATACACTTCACCAACAAAATTGACATTAAATTGAAAACTCACAATTTAAATTCAAGTCTGAAAGTAATAACGGACGTCTGGTGTAGCAGGTAGTAGGGTAAAATAATAGTCAAAATTGACAACAATTTACCCACATCTCCGAAAAAATAATAGATGTTTCACTAACAAAACTGACATTAAATTGACAACTCACAATCTAAATTTAAGTCTGAAAGTAATAATGGACGTCTGATGCACCAGGTAGCAAGGTAAAATCACAGTCAAAATTGACAACACTATACACTATACACTAGATAGAATAATGACATGTCTCAATCAACATTGGATTCCAGACAAGCCTCTATTAGAAACACAATTCTAACCTTATGAGATTCCAATGCACATTAACATGGAAAATATTCAAACAACTATAAAGAACATATCAATACAACCACACACTTCCACATAACATACCTTCACAAACCAAATTCAATATCAATACTATGGCATTCTTGGGAGAAACAAGCAGTCAGACCATTGCTAACTCGAGATTAGCATTCATTTTTCTAAATGGATCAATCATTCACAACCAAACTAGTGTTTATTTTCAAAGTCCTACTCCAATACCAATGCGAGTTCCTAATGAGTACATTTAAGGATGCCATCACGCAAGTTGCACCTCTAGGGGTTCCCCTTTATGGAATTCATGAATCATAGGTGGTCAGACAATTGTTCTTTCGACAGTCAGGCCATGCAAAATATTCAGAATAATTAATCGAATATGAAACAACAGAGTTGAAAAATAATGAAGACGTGTTAAAGGTGTTAGCAAAATCCAACTACTAGAAACATTTCTGCCCAATAGAACTTTTGACAATTTTTAGCAAACCAGTAACCCAAATGGAAAAAGACATATCTGTTGCACAACATCTTTCAAATTATGATTAGTTTTGTCATTTTCGTGTTTAAATTGTCTTTGTTAGTACGTTCCATTATTCTCATTTTATTATGTTTTGTTTATTATGTATGTATCTATGTCTCTCATCTCAATTATCGTAGTGTTTTAATTTCTCTGTATTATATAACTGAGATGTAATAACTATTTATTCATTATGTTTTTAATCAATTTAATTTTTTTAAATCATTTCCCCTTTTTTAAATTTATTTTAAGACTACTAATTAATTTTTTTCATTTTTTAATTAATGTGCATAAGAAAAAAAAACCCAACGAAACAAAAATTGAACTTAAAAAAATTCACAACATGTTTAAGGACCTTAAGTTTAAAATTTATTTAAATACCTACGTGCTAACTAAAAAATTATATCATAATATTCTCAATTTTATTAATTTCCTTAATTTATATTATTTTTAAAATCTTTTAAAAAAATTAAATTTTCTTTAAAAAAATCACGTTGAAAATTCGGTTGGGGGCTCGAATTGTCAACCGGTTTTTGCAATTTTTTTAAAAAAACATGTAAATTTGGATTTTTTTAAACTTGAATTTACACTGTGAATAATAAATATGTATATTTTGATAAATGATGAGAATATATATATATATATATATATATATATATATATATATATATATATTGATATTTAATTAATTTTTATGTATGTTTGAAAAAAAATTGACAAAAGCTTCTGACCTATCCACCTGGATGCATGCTTCAATCCCAGTGGCATCAACATTTATTTCCTAATTATAACCCTACTGGTGGGTTGAAACTATGCAATTGCATGTTACTACTTTTCATCTGTATCTCTCTTGTCTATTGATGGGGTGATTACAGTAATTCCCAGACATGTGAGCAAAAATGAAAGAAAACAAAGTCACATACACGTGTGTATTATTTTCTTGGTTGTGGTAATGCCAGAATTGTCAATCTTGTCCCCATGGCTGATGCTACTTTGTGATTCATATTATGTTGTGGGCGTACGTATCAATTAAACATGCCTAGGACATTGACATTGCCCAAAAGGACATACGTTATCATCTCTTTGGCATGACTATTAAATAACGTCATTTGACATTGATTACATTCGATTGTCTCCTTTGACGATAATTAAACAAAACAGTTGTAGAGTTCTTACCTTTTCGATGTACTTGCAAGTTGCACTCGTAAACACTCAACAGAGGCACACCTGAAAAAAGGGAAAGCATTATAAAAAGGAAAAAAAGAAAGAAAAAGCCTTTAATGCCAACCAAAACCATTAGAGTCTTGATAATCAGTCAAAATCATCTAAATGAAATTATAACTTCCAGCATTTGTTTGATTGAGGAGAGAAAAGGAGAGGATGAAAGATGTAACATCTCAATTTTTTTTAATGAAATATCGATTTAAAATCGTTTAAATAATATATTATATAGAATACATGTCATTAAATTTAGTTTTTATTTTTAAGTTGATAAAATATTTTAATATGCATATATTTTTTCTTTAAAAAAAAAGAAACACGTGTGTGTATATATATATATATATATATATATATATATATATATATATATATATATATATATATATATAAAATATGATCATGAATAAATGATATTTGTATACGTTCTTTATTTTAAAATAATTTTGAAAGTTATTGTCATTTTTCTTTTACCCTCACACAATGTTATAATAAAGTGTAACTTATAAAGAATTAACTTGCACCAAATTAAATTATGATAAATTGAAAGAAATACTTAATCATACATATTGAGTCTTAGTGACTCTTAAGATATAAACATAGATGTACTAAAATCATTATGATTGTTAGCAAGAAAGATAAAATATTCACCGTCCCTCAAAATACATCAAAATATCAAAAGGGGATCTAGGATCAAAGTAGATCACTATCCGACTAAAAGTAATGAACTATGCCTAAGATATAAACACAGGAAGGTAATCGATTCTCCTCCTCAGGCATCATGTCGGTGTGATATCCCCGATCCTTAGTGACCTACACTAAACATACTAACTCGAATCTCCAACTCAGAACATTACCTCTCGCATCAAACCTCACTAGGGTTACTTTGAATTCTTGAGCATAGTGAGACACTTTCATATCCAGACAAAAAATGATGTCTTCAACACACTATAGTTGTCGGCGAGACGTAAGTCCCAAGGAAATGTAGCAATACTGATGGTGATCAATGGTGATGGACGTGGCATCTGATCTATCTATCGACAGAGGGTGTGACACATGTAACTGACGTGCATGTCTCCCGACACAGTCACACTCTTTCTATCTGCCTACTATGCCAAACTCCCAAAGGGTGTGACTCCCTCGACATCTCCTGATCTTGAATGTTGTTGGGTGTAGGGGTGAATCCTCCTCTCATCAAACACCACAAATAATAAACAAAATCATAGTATACAATCTACTTAACCACTGCGTGTGGTTGTCTAATCAAATAACACTTTTGCGTCCTAAGTGCATAACTATCCTACTTGACATAAATGACTATAGTACTTAACACCACTAACTATCACTCTTGAAACAATTAAATACTACACTAGACATCATTGATAATCACACTGTACACAACTGATTGTCACACTCGACACATAACAGGGCCCAACAATGTCACGAAGCCTCCCAAGTATTGGTGGTCTTACACAACCACATTTATGACAGTTGGGAGTTATTGCCACATACGGGTACAACATATATCGATTCCCAAGCTCCCAACTCCAAAAGGTATAGTCTTGGAGCTAGTTAGGAATTGCAAAGTGAGGCCCGTGAGTTCCATGCGCTAAATGAAGTAAGGCTTGTCAATTCCTCGCGCCAAATGAGTGCACCAAATGTCAGGTAGTCACCACTTGCTAATTTCCCTAGGTTCTTTGAACCTCTCCATCCATTATACTCCAGTGTACCCTGTAAATCATTCATTCCTCAACATAAACCTCACAATCTCACAGATGGAACATAACCACATATCTCACCATCTCAGAGATGGGCCATAATCACATACCTCATCATCTCATAGACATAATCTAACCATAACTACACCATCTCACAGATTAAACCTAATAAGAAAAGACGCCATCTCACAGATGGGGCAAAACTAACGGTTTCTTACTCTTCCTTCAATCTCCTCGCATCTTCCTGATGTATTGCATATGTAGCCCTCATGTTGTGTACAACAAACATAATCAAACATGCACATGACAAGAAATCGAGGTGAGGATCAAAAAAATATACTACCCTCAAAAAATCATTCCCAATCTCTTAAGTAATAAAAAGAACACGTCTATTCACAGACAACATAATGGCTGAAATAGAACCATCCAAAAATTATAGTAAACAATTTGTCGAGGGTCAGTCACCTCCAAACCCAAACAACAACGCATACAAATAATATGACAATATACAAATATATATAACAGAATATAAATTCGCATGCTAGAGATATAATTGTCGAAGTTCACACTCTGTCGGTCTTATCAGTCAACAACAATAATAATAATATACAAGTCTTTAAGAAAATGTATCAGTAAAAAAATTATCACAATTTCAAATCATGCATCAATCATCAGAGTTTGTAGTTTATCTTAGCAATCATATAACAATTAAATCAACAGTTCCAAAAATAAATAATTCTAAGGTAACTTTATCCAAATGCACGATTTCCAATGTTAAGCTCTCAACTATCTAAAACCATTCTATCGCTCAAGTTAACAAAGTTTTGCTCCTAACTTATTCTTAGTGCTCTCGGTGTTCCGAGAATCAATTTTTCACAAATCTTATTTGCTACCCTACATTTTCACACCAAATAAACTCATTTTTTAGGTCAAAACTTTAATAAAAATTGTTCATACAACTCTTACTGCCAGATTATTTTCATGACAGATTTTATCCAGTAAAATGTTATAAAACTTTTTTTATTCATAACTTTTGCTAGAAAACTCCGATTTAAGCAACATTTAAGGCTATCCCTATGTTTTAGGACTCAAAGAACTCATGTTTGGCATCAAAAACTCACGAAAAACATCTTAACACAAAGATCCAGAACAGGGTAGCAAGCACGAAAATTTCAAAACAACATGTTCAAGGAAGTTTAACAACAAAATTAGGGTCTAAGAGTTAGAGAGACCCCTCTTACCTCTTGTAGTCTCCACGAAATTTAGAAGGAAGAATGAGGGAGTTTAGATTCTAGTTTCCAACCTTCAAGAGTACAAAAATAAGATTTGAAACTACAAGTGAGAATAAAACAAGAAAATAAAGTGAAAATCAAGCTTAGAGTTGAAAATGGAGGTCATTTATCTAAGCTTGATGAAAGAAGGGTTCAAGAACACTTGGAAAATCTTGGAAGAGTGGAAATGATGTCTCCTTCCCTCTTGACCAGCTCGTGAAGAAGAGGAAGAATTAATAACTTTGATGAGTTTTGGAGTCTAAATGAACTTAAAGAAGAAGCTTAGAGCATGGCCCATTGGATTATCGTCTAGGCTTATCTTAACCACTCAATTTTGACCCATGAATGACCCTTGCTCAACCATGGAAAATGTGTACATCACTATCAAATGTGGTGTGCTTCACTTTTGAAATTTTTACTTAAAAAGGCTGAAGTATAGAGTTTTGCCAAAAATGAAAATTTTGTTTTTACTAAAACTGGTAAATTATACACTAAATGCCTTGATTACTGTGCTAATATCCCTAGAATTACCTATAACCAGAGTGAACCTCACACAGAGATCACTCTTACATATAGCTAAATTACACCACCACTCATTGTATAACGCAATTTTGTTACAAATGAAATTCTCGTTTAGGTAGTTTTCATATATTTGTCAAGCTAGACTAAACAAAACAATAACACTGTCTATCACAGACACATGAAAAATTGAAATGTTACAGGAGACAATGAAGAGAAGAAAAAAGAAAAAAAATAGGAAAAAAATAGAATAAAAAGAATAAAAAGAAATGTTATTCAGTTGAAGTGAAATAAAATAGAAATATTTTGAATTAAAGTTAGATAATAGATAAGAAAAGTAAAAAAGAAAAATTGATATT
The DNA here is from genome assembly GCF_000004515.6 of Glycine max. Lineage (NCBI taxonomy): Eukaryota > Viridiplantae > Streptophyta > Magnoliopsida > Fabales > Fabaceae > Glycine > Glycine max. The sequence goes on from NC_016091.4 coordinate 39,459,208, forward strand.
AAATAAATATATGCTACTATAATTTTTTATTATTATTTGTTTTTTTAGTAATAGTATTTATTATTATAATTATTATAAAAATATAAAAACATTAAACAAAAAGCACGCAATTGTCCACAGCAAGTAGGAAAAAAAAAGAAAAAGCACTCAATAGAAATAGTGATTTCCACGCAAATATGCTCACTTCGCATTTCAATGCGACCAAACCCCGGATACATCCCAACATCCATTCAATTCTTTGCTCTTCCATCCTTTCTTTCAACGCAACCAAATGACTGCCTAATGTCACAACTCACCTGGAACATATATTGTGAATCTTATTGGTATCATCGTAGTAATTGAAACCATAGATACTAGGTCTGTTTGGAATAAATTTCAGTTTTAATTTTTGGATTTTCCAAAAATTAAAATTAAAAATAACTTTTATAAGTTTTAATATTTTTTTATAATTTTAAATTAAAAATATACAAATCACTCATTACATATTTGAGTTTAATTTGAGTTTAATTGATGTGATCACATTACATGATAGCAATAATGATAATAATGAATGACATGTTAATAATCAATGATAGTGGTGACAATCTAGAGACAAGAAAGGAATACATGAGTAGAAGTTTATGTAAATTCTTTTGGTTTTTCTAAATATCACAATAATGAAAAATTAAACAGGATTTTGAAATATATGACTCTCACAAACAAGATAAATAATATATTTTTTTTTCATCATAAGACTTTTCTTTGATGCACTTTAATTCCTTGAAAGAATAGATAAACAAGATTTTGTTTCCTTTGATTCTTTTATATACTCTCTTTTCCTTTCTTGATTAGAGAATATTTTAATGTCAAGAAACGAATCTTATTTTACGTTAGTAGATATTAATTCCTTTATAACTAATACTCCCATCAAATAATAATTATCTCTAAAAGCTATTTCAATTAAAATCACTACCCATTTACAACTTAATTCATAACAATTATTTATTTATTTGTTAGTCCTTAATAAACCAGATACCTCTCACATGAGGCATTAAATCTTACTGTTTATGCAAGAGCAATAATGAATGTTATCTTTACTCTATATTTCAATGAGTGAGTAGTGTAATAGTTTGAAATATGATATTTTCATAACCAATTGCATTGGAAAAAGTTGATTGTTACTCACTCTGATTAGAATGTTACCACAATGTTATGCATCCTTTGGCAAAAAGCATTTGTATTTTTTTTTTTTGAAGGATTAGGTGGAAGAGTAAACGAGCGAGTTTGTTTAGATCGAAAATAAGTGTTTTTTAAAAAAATGATTTATTTGTAAGTGATTCTTATAATAGAAAAAATTGTTTTGTGTTTGTTCATAATTATAAAAATATTTTTTTTTTCAATCAAAAGTGTTTTATAAGTTGATTGGGTGTGATAATTGTAGAAGTACTTTTAGATTTCATGAGTCGTATCATTAAATCAAGAATGATTAGTATGATAATTAGTTCAATAGATTGTTTGTTCAAAGGAGGGGTTTCCAACAAAAGAAATATGTAGGAAAGGGAAATAAAAACCTTATACCAAATTATGAAACAAGGAGCAGCATGCAAAACAATGTTATATATAAAGGGAAAAAAAGATAGGTAGATTATTTATAGATTTATGAGAGACTATAATCATGATCTCTCAAGAAGTTCACAATTTTTTCGAGTATATACATAAATAAATTATGCTTGATGATTTATATATGTTTATGCTCAAGAAAATAAAGCTATCTTCTATAGTGAAAGTGCAGATACCGATAATGTGAGAACTTTGAATTTATGAATCCTGTTACAACAAAACCACACACTATTAGAAAATATGCTTTCTACATCGGTTATTTATGACTTTCAACATCGGTTTTTGAACCGATGTTGAAAGTACCGACGTTGATAGTATTATCGTTAACATTGGTTTTTTAAAAATCAATGTTAACGTAAAATTACCAACATCGGTTATATAAATAACCGATGTTGCTAATATGAATTACACCTAGAAAATGTATATTAATGTTGAAAGTTAACATTGGTTTTATGTAAAAAAAACCGATGTTAACGAATGTGTTACTATTGATAGTTAACATCGGTTTTCTATAAAAAATCGATGTTAACGAATTTGTTAATGTTGACAGTTAACATCGGTTTTTTTTATAGAAAACCGATGTTAACATTGGTTTTCTGTAAAAAAAACCAATGTTAACGAATGTGTTATTATTGACAGTTAAAAAAACCGATGTTAACGAATGTGCTACTATTGACAGTTAACATCGGTTTTTTCAAAAAATCGATGTTAACGAATATGTTACTATTGACAGTTAACATCGATTTTTCCAAAAAACCGATGTTAACCCACGTTAACATCGGTTTTTATAAAAAACCGATGTTGTTTTCAGGAATTTTTTTTAAATAATGTCTCTGTTTTTACAAAAAAAATTAAAATTTAACCTGTAAATTTAAAATCAGACCACACAGCACACAACATATATCATTTGCATTCTGTTTTCAAATAGGTTTTAGCAAAAAACTAGCTATCAACAAAGGTTATTCAATGTTAAGATGAAACAACAATTGTAAAAAATGTAATGCAAAGTATGTAAACTAATTAAGTAACCTAAAGTTACATAGTTGCCTAACATCCTATGTTTGATTTCTAACTTTTAGATAATACTGTGCCCATTGTATGCGAAGCGCCTTGAATCTCTCTGCTTCCAATGGTCTAACTTCATTAAAATACTGCATGATCAAATAAAAAAATAAATTAATAATGTAACAACAATTATAAGAAAACCAATTTTGTTTGAAATAAACAATTACCGTCTCCCAATTATTCCTGAAAGATCCTAAGATTATCGTGGACATCCAGTGCATCACGTAGTAGCCACATTTAGTGATTCCTTTTTGTCTATTACACTAAATACATAATGAAATTTGGATATTAATTAAACGTTAACTACACAATTTGTATAGCATATACAATTGTCATTAATGGCAGTAAACACATAATAAAAATATTCATTGGTAACAAACATTTGTACCTGTGATGATGAGCAGCACGGTTCAAAATGAAAGCAAGAATCAAAGAAATAACTGAATGAACACCTACATAAGATAATCTTGTGTATGATAAAAAAAAGAGTAAGATTAAGTATAATAAGCGCTCAGAAGATACGAGAACAATTTATTCTAAATTATATCAAAAAAATGTCTTACTTCTTTCTCTTTTCGGATATATATATATACACACACGGTTACAATATAAAAATAAGAAAAAATAGTTATATAAATTATATATAATATCGATTTTTATATAACATAAGACTTTAATTTTCATACATTAAAAATATAAAAAAAAATTAAATTTTTTACTAATTAAAAATCACTTTAAATAGTTTTTTACATAATTATTACTAAAACTAACAATCATCCTAACAAAATAATTCAATAGCAATGTAAAAAAAAAATTACTTTCACTGTATTATAATAAAAGTCATAAAGTAATGCAACAAGTGGTCCAATAAAAATCAAGACCTTGCCCCCCTTTCTTGAAGAGAACAGAGAATCAAAGTAATCAATTTATGTCTATTTCAACGTTAGAGATCATTGCACATTTGTAGCATTTCTTTTACATTTTTGTCATAGTTAATGTTACAAAAAAAAAAAAGACTCCATAACAACACAAAAGAAGAGAAAAAAGGAAACAGTCGTGTAAGCATGATATAATAAACTTAGTATAGAAATAAAAATATTATTGCTAAATAAAGTAATTTAAAATGTCCAGTAAAATTAGTTATTTTATAAATTTCCTATTTTGATGATTAAACTTTATTTATTCATTATTCTGGAAGGGCCTAAACGGCCAAACAAAACAAAGTACCTTTTATATAATCAGTATTCTTATACTAGTTTGTTTACATAATCAGTATTTTTATACTATTTTTGTCTCATAATATATGAACTATTTAACTAATCCACACATGACCTGAAATAAAATTAATTCTCATATAAATTAAGAAAGTTATTTAATTTAAAGAAGTTACTATCTTTTTTGTCCTTGATTTATTTATTTATTTACTTTTAGTTTGTAATCTAAATTGACTAATAAAAGTCCAAGAACTAATTAAAAATGTCACTACTACTAGTTTATGTATCTAATGTAGTTGACTAACGACAACGAAGTTGACAATTCTGTTTTACATAGTTATCAAAGAGTGTAATCGAATGATTATATGTAACTTTTTTTAATAAGTTGGGGTTTTATTTTTTTTTATCAATTAGGTTAACATCATCAAATAATTCGAACATATGACATTAGACTTATCAATAATTTATAAAAAAAAATGAATACCTTAAATAATTTAATTTTTTTTTATAAAATTTACCAAGCAATTTTCTAAAAAGATAAAACTTGGTATGTAAAAAAAAGGGGGGGAGGTAGTAAATCAGTAAATTTTACTAGCATTAGGCATTTTAGCATTTGCTTAGACAATAGAGTATAGTATTCGTAGACAATGAATTAATTTATTCTTTCGAGATGAGGCACAGTAGCGGATTGCTCTAATTACAAGAAATAGATGTACCCATTTATTGGCTATCGGCTTCCTGGCACATCCACAGCCACCAATCTTTTTTATTATCACAAATAATGTTATACTTATGTTATACTTATGCCTGAATCTTTTTTATTATCTACAGGACCTACAAAATAAAATAACTAAACGCAGTTCAATCACAAGCTAATGACTGGTAATTTGCAACAAAATTATGAAAGGGGACTTCTTACAGCATACACAATAGATCTGGCAGTTCATGGGAAATATTTAGCATTGTTCCATCCCTAATGGGATAAGGCTTTTATTGTTATTGTTGTTCCATCCCTTTAATTATTTATAAAATTTGATCAAATACTAAATTACAAGTAAATAAATCGATACAAATAAAAAGTGAAATAATTAAATATGGAAAGGAAATTATGTGCTCCAACATAGACTAACCTTGAGAGCTAAAGCACGGTCAAAGCTTTCAATAGCATTATCAGGCTCACCAAAATTAAGTTGTGCTCTGCCAAGTGTGACCCATGCCTGGAAGGATCAAGATTGAAATAAATGCATAATTAGAAGACTGTGAAATGAATTAGCATTGCTCTACTTGGCATGACCATTGGTGATTCAAAATAAAACTTTGGCATATTTTTCAGTTTAGACTATATGTCCTACAAATACAATCTGCAAAGGATTTGGTATAAATATAAGCAGTGATCGTATACCAAATTTAAATACAAGGCATAGTGCATTTTAATTATTAACAATTATTTTTTATATAATAAATTGTAAATTTTTTCTATTTTAAATAATCATCATAATTAAAGTTTTTGACTCTATAAAGCTCAATATAACTTTAAAAATTTGGATCTTTTTGAGCTAATCATTATAATGTTGATTAATTTTCATGGGATATAATCACATTTTTTAAAATATGTATCTTTTTAACGGCATGTATTTAGTATTATGCAAGAATCATATCTTAAATTAATTTTTAGAATTTTTTATAAATAACAATGATTTTATATTTATTCTGAAATATGTCCATTGAAATAAATTATTTTATCGGTCAAAGAGATCTGGCTAAATAATTTTTTTTTTGTCTTTTTTTGGTTGAACAGTTATTATATATTTTTATGTTTAATTTTTACGAATAAAAAAAATTAATCAATCCGACCCTACACTTACTTGGGTAGTAGTCACACACTACATTTGGACATTTGCGGTAGACCGATCTTTGACAAAAAAAAGTTACGCAAGATTTTAATTTCTATAAGAAAACCATATAATTTTTTTATATCATTCATTAGTTAAAATTTATTATTACTACAATTTTTAGGATAACTAACATGAGAAAAAATTGTACGTAATAATTTATTATTAAATATTAGTGTAAAAAATTAAATTATTAACATACACTATTTACTCTTTTTTTTAGTAGCATCCACTATTTACTCTTAACACAATGCATTTGGTAATAGGCAAAATATTAAATTCACCTCCATTTGTATGTTGGTCATTTAAGCAGTGAAGAAAAAACTTTGCTTAGTCAAATGACAAAATATGGCGAAGTCTGGTCAAATTTTTTTGATTAAATAATAATAAAATTAAAATTACGAAATTCATTTTAAAAATTTAATTTAATTTTTAAATATTTACCTTTTGAATTTATAATTGTTTATTAATTATTATATTTTTAAATTAAAATATAATTAATAACGCAATATATGATTTTTTTTAAAATATATAAATAATTAAAAAAAAGTTTATATTAACATCGGTTTTTTGGAAAACCGATGTTAACATATCATACGTTAACATCAGTTTTTCAAAAACCGATGTTAACTAATGATGTTAACATCGGTTTTTAAAAAACCGATGTTAACGTGCATGCATTAACATCGATTTTTTGGAAAACCGATGTTAACATATTATACGTTAACATCGGTTTTTCAAAAACCGATGTTAACATCATTAGTTAACATCGATTCTTGAAAAACCGATGTTAACGTGTATGCATTAACATCGGTTTTTTGAAAAATCGATGTTAAGAAAGATACTTTATTTACAAATATACCACCGCGTTTAACTTAACATCTGTTCTGTACAAAATCGATGTTAATAAATTGATGTTAAAACTACTTTTTGTAGTAGTGACATTCTTTTCAAATTATTTTTGTTGTTATTTAAAAATACGATAACACAATAACTTTTTCTCAATCTCTATGCTATTAAAGAAAGTTACAAGTATATCAATAAAGGTTGCTATTTGCTAGCTATATCACAAGCAAAGTTTATATTTACTACTCACTGAAGACTTTTACATACTAGAAAAAAAATATTGACTTATAACTTGCTTAGGTCCAAAATTTGTCAATTATTTCAAAACATGTTGGCAAGCCATAACTTCTACTCGTAGATCTGAGGCTTTGAGCCTTATTTTGGTTAGCTTGAGTAATATTTGTAGCTAGCATTCTTTATGTTTTAACTTGACTATTTGATTGTTTTACTCATCCATTAAGGCCTTATGTATAGGTACAAATATACAGAGTAGAATCAAATATCTGAAGTTCAACTTTGGCTTAAGAGAAAAATATGTTATTTAAACTTGATTTATTTATTTAAGTAGGGAAAATTTAAAACTTAAACTTAGTTTAGCTAAAAATTTCAAAACTTGAGTTTGTTTCATTAACTTATTAATGATTTGATTATTTTTTCTTTTAACAAATTTTTATTTAAATAGAAGTTTGTTTATAATTTAGTATTTAGTATTTAGCATATACATAAATGGTATCCAGAAAAAAAAAATATACATTCATGGTAAAAGGTAAAGTAAAATCATAATAAAATATAATTTTATATTCATAAAAATGATTTAAGATTGAAAATTAAATAGTTGACAATGAAAATATATATTTCTTTGAAGAAAAAACTATAATCATCAATTTAAAATATTTTTTTATCGATAAATATTAGTTGTTAAGTTTGTTAATTTTTGTTAGTGAAAGATTCAAACTTACAATCTCTTCATTTTCTTATTTTCTTTCTACCATCAAATCTACCTTATAATTCTTATCCATTTAAAATATGACTCTTGAAAATTAACATTGAGTCTCAATATAGAATTTATACCTACAATTTATGCATTTCCATCTACTTACTCCTATTTAAAACTCATTTAAGCGAAAAGATATTTTGCCAATTCATCTCAATGATCTTTTGGGGTATGGATTTAATGACTTTGTAGAGGAAAAGTCATGGGTATATATATATATATATATATATATATATATATATATATATATATATATATAAGTGGACATCAATTTAAATAATGATTCATATAAGTGAATGTCAACTTAAATAAGTTGATAACTTAATGAGAAAAATAAGGAAAAACCATGGTGATTTTTCCTCTTCTTAGTCACTGAATCCACTTTCCCTCACTTTCTTGTTTTTTGGTTACATCCTCACTCTAGCTATCTTGATGAAAATGATGAAAAATATGGTCATAGTTTCTAAAATATTAATTTATTCAATCGTTAATAATGATGGTGGTGTAGTGTAGAAAGCACGCAAGTGAAACGCCTAAAATTTCAGTATCGCTCTTGTAATCAATTAAAAGGATAAAAAAAGAAAACTCTATCAAGAATCAAGCCAAGTCATCTTATAGTAAATTTTATTCATAAAATTATATAATAATGATTAAGATTAAGGTTTAAGATTTAATCAAAATTTTCTCTCCCTACTAGGGCTCCTTTTGCATGTGAGACGTATTGGCGTTCATTATCGTTATTTGCTATCTGCTTTTTTATGTTTATACATGGCGACTCTGAACATTGAAGGTTTATCCTTGGAGGATGTGTTTACGCTGAAATTTGGTAAACAATCGCTAGTCTAAGTTAATTGCTTGCGAGATCAACTAGTGAATCTCAGGAGCATGTCATTTGTGTGTTTGCATTTAAATGTAAAGCTTTGAATATTCATCATTGCAACAAACCTTTATTGGTTCTGAGGTTTGCAGAAAGTAAAATTCTTTGAAAGAATCGAAATGCTGGAAGTAAACTGACAAGGGAAAGGTAAATTGCAGAATTTAAAGGCTCAACGAGTTCATTCGATCGAATGAACCATTTAAAAGACAAGAATTATATAAAATGAAACGTAAATTGCATTGCATTCGAAATGTAAAGTTTACAGAAACTTAAAATGGTTCACAATCATACATTCTCCTTGCGTACTCGTTTCTCTCTGCGCTGGGTACTTTGAGTGTATAAGGATTCGTAGAAATGATTTGCGACCCCGAAATCTGACTAAAAAACTGCTATATATAGACATTCGAAAATAAACTGCCCTAACGGTCGAAACACTATCCTAATGCCAAGTGTCCTGCTACGTACACCTTGCATGCACATAACTGCTCCTTAGAACGGTTATCCATGTTGCTCGAAGTCGAACTAATTTTGTGAAGTTTTGTCAGAAATTGCGCTAAGTCCAGAAATCTTGTTGCCCTGACTTCGATTCGACCATACGCCAGCTCGATTCGCCCAATGGTTCGAAGCCCTCTTTCTTGTCTTAGCCTTATACTTCGTAAATACTTCCTTGAACCTGTGAATCCCTTTCAATAGACTCTTCTTTCTTTTCGATTCGAACAGAATCTGACAAAATTCGTATTTAGAGCATCTTTTTAGCTCATAAAAAATATGGGCTAACAAATTGCCCCCAAAAAATGTCTGCTTCGATTCGAGATCGAAGGAAGATGAGAAGTTGACATTTTTTCTCTTCTTCTACCAGTTTTCCTGAAACGGCGACATGATAGCACGTTTACTGGTAACCGTCGCCTCGATCTCCCACTACCCATCATTAATTCCACCTTTCTAGGCAGAGTGGGACACGTGTCACGCTGGGGAGTCGGAAGGGAAATCTGATTTGATTGATTTTTGACCATTGATTATTATTATATTGTTTTTCCCCTTTTTAAAGTGAAACTCCATAAATAGCGCCAGAAAACCCCAGAAAAACCCCTTCAGCTTCTTTGCTTCCGAAACCTTTCTTCTTCTTTGCTTCCGAAACCCTTCTTCTTCTTTGCTTCCGAAACCCTTCTTCTTCTAATTCGTATTCATTATCTCCAGCGAACTTTCTTACTTTCAGATACTTGTTATTCCTTTCATCATCAACCTCACCGTATCTCTGAACTTTGCCATTGTTCTTCGTGAATCCAAGCTCTTACTCACTGATTCCACCAGTTACCAAACCCTTTGCAAGAATCATCCCTTTTCAGATTTCTTACAATGTCGCAAGGACAAGCAGTTCCGTTTGCTGGGAAGTGGCAACGCTTTACAGTCAGGAATGATGGAGAAAAGGTGGTTCCAGAACCATATGGTGACACAGAACAGACAGAAACCTGGGAATCAGAGGTGATGATCCCTTTTGCAGTGGAAAGAACAGTTTACGCTTTTGGTGGCCCCTTACCAGACAAAGCATCTCTTTCGAGTAAAATGAATAAGGTATTTCCCTGCTACCAAACTTGTGAACCTAGGATTTTTGATAGTGAGCCTTACAACTTTAATTGTTTAAGCAAACCCCACAAACTCTTTCGATCCGCCCCGTCAATAGCCCATAGGGATTACCTACCTTGGCTTGATCGAGTCGAACAAGCGTATGAGGATTTCTGGAAGACATATGGCATCTTTGATTTGATACAATTCTCTCGATCTGGTCCCGAATATCGACCAGAAATGCTGATAGCAGCCATGCACTTCTTCGAATCTTCTACCAACACCTTTCAGTTTAAGTGTGGGATGATGACCCCCACTCTCTTAGATGTGGCCGCTCTTACAGGTCTTAGACCTAGCGGAGAAACTTACGACCCCACTAATTCTAGTGATAATATCAAACTAGTATATAAGGAGAACACCTTTTCCAAATATATAGCTGAACACAAAGGACCCGTTGAAGAGGAGGTTTCTGATGAAGAGCACGTAGCCTTCTTAACCCTGTGGCTATCTCACTATGTCTTCTGCACGAAATCCTTGCAAGTAGCCAAAAGATTTATTCCAATGGCATTACAAATTCATGAAGGTCAGAACTTTGGATTTGGACGCCTCTTGTTAGCAGTGCTATACGAATCGCTTGGTGAGGCATGCGATGATCTGAAGAAATCGAAGGATGGGTCTTCCTTCTTAGTGTCTGGGCCTATGTGGCTTCTCCAGTTGTGGCTTAATGCCACTTTTGAACAAGAAATGGGATTAATAATCCCACAAGATTATGCTGAAGAAGTTGCAAATCGCTCGATCGAAGGCCAGAGAGCACTTCGACTAACACCTAAGACCTTGGATCAAAGCTCACAAAAGCTGTTCCTAAAGTATATGAGGATTTTCCTGAGCTTTGACAAGTTTCTTCCCCAACATGCTCCATTTATTAGTCGAGAGGTTGGCCCAGCCTGGTTCACTGACTATTTCCCTGCTGTCGATCCGGACAATGAAGAAGAAGTGAACGAAATATGGTCATTTTACTTGAATCCACAGATCCTGTCTTGTCGTACAGGTGTTCAATCGAACTATTTAGGCCTGGTTGGATACCAGCCTAATTTGGTTTCAAGACAATTTGGCCTCTCGCAAATTCGTCCTAAAAGCTTGTTCGAAGATCCTCAAGACGTCATAAGAGGGGCCAATCTTTCGGAAAAGACTTTCAAGAAGTTTTTGAAGATTTCTCTTGATGAAAACTATAACCTGCATCCTTTTGAGTTCAACCATTCCCACTTCTGCACCATGGGGTTTGTTACCTGGTGGGAAAAATATTATTCGACCCGTTCAATTGGAGACACTACTATCATGATCTCCAGGCTTGAGAGTGGTTTTACACAACCAACGGTCGAGAATATTCGCTCAAACCTTCAAGCTCGAGGTATTAACTTACTTTTGACTTTCTAAATTGATATGTATTTTTGCCTTTTCTAATATCATTACTTTCAGGCAAAACAATCATGACGAAGAAAAGTGCTGAAACGTCTTGAGCAGACGTGAGACCCAAGAAACCTACTGGGTTGAAAATCCAAGAAGGGAAACAAGAAGAAAAAGTAACTCTTCTGACTTATCTTTTAATCTTAACGTCTTGCCTCATATTTCTTTATTTTTTCAGAGTCAAAAAGAAAGATGACAGTACTGAGACTACCACGACTTCCAAACGCTCGAAGCATGCGGGCGTCGAATTAGACGAAGAGAAAGATGCAAGTTTTATTTCTAATGTCAATATTATAGCTTCCTTTCAAGTCTATACTCTGACAATTCTTTACCCTCGTAATACAGGAAGAAGAGGAAAGACCACTCATAAGAAAAAGAAAGTTACCTACGACTTCGACCAAGTCTGCTGAACAAACAGAGGCCGGCAATTCCCAGGCTCAAATGCCTAAGAAGAAAAAGAAAGTGAAGCAGGTCGAGCCTGAACCTTCTGTAGCTGTCGAGGGTGGTGAGCCAGCCAAGAAGAAAAAGAAAAAGACCAAGTCTTCAAAAGAACAAGGTGACAATCAACCTGTTGACGTCCAACCACCTTCGACCGATATTGACGGCACCGAAGTAGAAGCTGCTCCTTCTATTGCTGAGATGGGCAACCCTGTCGAGCAACCGAACTTATCACAAGAACAACCTGCCGTCGAGGTATCATTCTCTTAATGTGATTTTAATCATAGCTTATACGAAACTATTTGTTAACCTTTTCCCATGACAATTCGAATCAGGTACAACAAAATGTTTCTGCAGAAGAAATACCCTCATGTGCTCGAACATCTCCCGCTCCTGAGGCAGATGCAGTGAATGTTGAGGAATGGGGTGAAGGTCAAGGCACTGGATCCAGTCGTCCTCATGGTTGGGCAGAGGTCGATGACCATCATGAGCCGAACCAGTCAGATAATACCACTCCTCATGAATCGAGTCAGAAAAGTTCATCTGAAGAAAACTTTTTCGATGAAGACGCCATAAAAGAGGCTGAAGCTGGAGGTTCGGACATTTACCCGGTGTCTTCAACATCTAAGCTTTCCGCTAGCATAGGGATCGCAGAAGATACATTCATTCAAATGCAAGACGAAGACCCTGCTGCAGCCCTTCGACTCCTGCTGAACATAAGTCAAGCCAACACCTCAAGTGAAAAGATTCCTGGTGCTTCGTCCTCATCTGATGCTGAAATAAACTCTTCAGTACGCCAAGATTCTCTGCTCTTGAAGTTATCCATGGAATACGCACGGAAAGATGTGCTTAAATCCATTGAAGAGAACCCCTCTGCTGCCTTTGGGCACCTGAACTTTTTGAAGAAATTGCACAACCCCCTTACCTCTGATGAGATTCTAGGCAAAGTTATCCAAATCGAGGCCATCATTGACCAATTTGCAAGTACTGTGCAGAAAAAACGCGAAAATGGCGCAAGACTAGATGCCCAGAAACAGGCACATATCCTTCTGCTCGAGAAAGCCCGAGCTGCTCAACATGAAGTCGAACGTCTCACCAAAGAGGCGAAAGAAGGATCTTCTGAGATCAAAGACTGTGATGATAATATCTCCTCCTGGGAGGCAACTATTACGGATCTGCTGTCTCAGGTCGATGATCTAAGGAAGAAAATTGTGACAGAGCAGGCCAAACGCAAGGAACTCCAGGAGAAGGCCGCTAACTCGATTCAGAAACTGGTTGCTGAGAAAGGGAGGGAAGGCCTGAAGGCCTTTAGCGCATCTCAGGCTGTAGCAGATGAGGCAAGGGTTATGGAGAGTGCTGACCAGGTCTTAACTAAAGAGATGGCCACCTTGAAAAAGCTGTATGAGGATTTGGTCATGAATTAGTAGAACTTATGATTTCTTTATTTCGAATTCTGTATTTCGATTCTACTTTTCGATGTAATATTGACACATGCCCTTTTGTGGCAATTTACTGTTATCGCCATTTTTATGTTTCCAGTATTTCTCTTATTCTATGTTTATTTTAACTTCGAGCAATGTTGGTTTATATTTTTTCAAATATTTACCATTTATACTCAAAGTACGTTTCTGAGGGGTTAGCTCCTCCACTTCATAAGCACCATTCGAATAAATCTGAATTATTTTAAACGGTCCTTCCCAATTTGGGGACCATTTGCCCAAGGCTCGATCCTTACTATCCATGGGCAGGATAACCTTCCAAACTAAATCTCCAATATTAAAAGTTTTTGACTTCACTTTCTTATTATAAGCTTTAGCAACTCTTTCTTTTTGTTTAGTCAAAACTTCTAATGCTCTTAATCTCTCCTCATCTAAATCAACCAACTCATCCGACATCATTTTCCAATAATGGTCGATTGGAATGTCCATTTGTTTTTGTACCCTGGCTGATTGCAAATGTATTTCGACCGGAAGTACAGCATCATGCCCATAAGTCAGTCGAAATGGGGTAGTATTAGTTGATTCCTTAGGAGAATTTCTACATGCCCATAGAACTTGATCTAACGTTTTATTCCAATTTCTTGGCTTTTGGGCAATGTGTTTTTTAATCAAGTTAATTACAATCTTATTGGCTGCTTCGACCTGACCATTTGCTTGCGCGTAATATGGTGTTGAGGTTACTGCTTCCTGATCAACATTTGGCAAAGGGACTGCTTCGATCCATTTTGTAAAGTAATCGATACCAACTATAATATAACGCTGGTTCTTAGAAGAAGCAGGCTTGATTTCACCAATTAGGTCCAAAGCCCATCCTCTGAACGGCCAAGGTTTGATTATGGAGTGTAACTCACTAGCAGGTACATGCTGTATCCCTGCATGCTTTTGGCATTCCTGACAGCCCTTAGCAAATTCTATGCAGTCTTTTAACATCGAAGGCCAATACAAACCTTGTCGAAATAAAAGCCATTTCATTTTATGGCCTGCTTGATGTGATCCACAGGCCCCACTGTGAACATGGGAAACTGCCAAGTATGCTTCTGATTCATTTAGACATTTTAGCAACACTCCTTCTGCAGTCTTTTTAAACAAATCATTTCCCATAATCACGTAATTTAAAGCCCTATATTTGATCTTTCGAGCCACATTACCTATTGGATTTTCCAAATATTCAACAATGGACTTTCTCCAATCATTATCTAACATATTGTCAATGGCCAAAATTTGAATTTTTCCCTGGAGATCATCCATGCTTTCATCTTCATTATTTTGTGGTGTACTTGCCCCCACAAGTTTTGGCATTGGCAATGTAGTGCTTAATGGCTCTGGTAATACCAGTTTATCTTTTATTTCGATCAACTGAGTTAACTTTTCCTTCGACATTTTGTACCCTGAAGCTATTTGGGCTAAATCATTTGCTTCTTGGTTTTCTTGTCGAGGTATATGCTCAATGTTAATATAATCGAAATGATTCAGAAGAGAACTTGCCATAACAAAATATTTTGCTAAGTGTTCATTAACACATTTGTATTCTTGTGTTAATTGTCTCAACACTAGTTCTGAATCACCCCTTATGTTAACATTTCTTGCCCCCAAGCTAATTAAAATTTGAAGGCCTGTAATTAGAGCCTCATACTCAGCCTCATTATTAGAACAAAGCCCTTTGATTTTATATTTGAATTTAGTTGGAACTTTATTGGGAGATATTATTAAAACTCCAATTCCAGTTCCACGTTTGTGTTTCGAACCATCGAAATACAAAATCCAAGGCTCTGTATCGACATAGTCTTGCGGCATTTCGATCACTGAGTGATCTACAATAAAATCTGCCACAATTTGACCCTTAACAGATTTCAAAGGCTTATACGTTAAAGAATATTCTGTTAATGCCAAAGCCCATTTTCCAATTCTACTGTGTAAAATAGGTTTTGACAACATGTGCTTAATAATATCATAATGAGAATACACATAAACATCAACAGGCTTTATATATTGCTTAAGTTTTGCACAAGAGAAATACAAACAAAGACAAAGTTTTTCTATGGCAGTATATCTAGTTTCTGCATCATTTAGTACACGACTAAGATAATAAATTGCATGTTCTATGCCATCATCATCTTCCTGAGCCAACATGCTACCAATGGTCTTGTCAGACGCAGCAATATACAACTTCATAGTCTTGTTTCGACTAGGAGGCATTAACACAGGAGGCTTGATCAAATATTCTTTAATTTCATCGAAAGCCTTTTGATGCACTTCATCCCATTTGAATGGTTCATCTTTCTTGAGTCGAAGTAATGGCGAAAAAATTTGAGCTTTGCCACTTAGATTCGAAATGAATCGCCTCAAGAAGTTGATTTTTCCTAGCAAAGACTGAAGCTGTTTTTTGGTCGAAGGAGGCTTCGTCTCAAGAATAGCCTTTGTCTTGTTTTGATTTATCTCAATGCCTTTTTTATGCACCACAAAACCAAGGAAGTCTCCTGCACGCACACAAAAAGCACACTTTAATGGATTCATTTTTAATCCATGTTTCCTCATTCGTTCGAAAGATTGCCTAAGGTAATCCAAATGGCTATCTTCTGAGGAAGATTTGATGATTATATCATCAATATAAACTTGCATAAATGTGTCAATAAAATCATGAAACATGGAATTCATGGCCCTTTGATAAGTGGCCCCAGCATTTTTCAACCCAAAGGGCATAACCACCCATTCGTAAGTGCCTAAAGCACCAGGGCATCGAAATGCTGTTTTTGACACATCACTTTCAGCAATAAATATTTGGTTATAACCAGAATAACCATCTAACATGCTTAAAAATTCGAAGCCAGCTGCTGAATCTACCAACATTTCTGCTACTGGCATAGCATATTCATCTTTAGGTGTAGCATTATTTAAATCCCTAAAATCTATGCATACTCTAAGAGTTCCATTCTTTTTAATGACAGGGACTATATTTGCTAACCATTCGACATACCTGGCAGATCTGATGAATTTACACCTCAGCAGCCTTTCGATCTCTTCCTTAATTTTGGACATGATTTCTGGTGCGAATCTTCTTGGTAGTTGTTTTACTGGTCTTTTTCCCTCCTTAATAGGTAATTTCATTTCGACCATTTCTCTGCTTAACCCAGGCATTTCGTGGTAATCCCAAGCAAAACAGTCTTTAAATTCTCTAAGAAGAGGCACCAACTTTTCTTTTAAACTTGAGGTGATATTGGCACTGATATAGGTTGGCCTTTTTATCGAGCCATCTCCAATGTCGATCTCCTCCAAAGGATCTTGAGCCTGCATCTTTGGCGCCTCACTTATGGGATTTTTCTCAAAACCCAGTGGCTCATCATCATAAATGCAGTCCAGTCTTCGATCCTTTATTTCTTTGTTTTCATGATCTTCGATCTTGGCTTCAATTGCCATATTTTGTTGGGATTCAGCCTCAAAGGCCGTATTTAGTCTATTTTCGGCCATATAAGCCGTAATTCTGGCCCATGCAGTGGCCTCAGTCATATTAATCTTCACATATATTCCACCCAGTTTGTGGAATGACTCCATCTTCAGAGGAAACAACATCAATTTCCTCTCTCTCCCATATAAACCCATAGGTAGGATGGAGTTTGACAGAGTGGATAACATTGTCACTTGACTCGAAAACAGCCTCCTTGTCACCACAGGGTGCTATGTTAGCCAAATTTTTGTCAAAGGTTTGTGGAGTAACATTATCAACCTCTGACTTATAGAAGCTTTGATCTGCCTCTATATTTTCAACAATCCCATCCTCCCTCCAGATAATGAGTTTCTGGTGGAGAGTAGATGGCACAGCCCCAACTCCATGGATCCATTCCCTTCCTAATAACAAGTTAAAATTAGCCTTGGATTGTATCACCAGGAATAGAGTTGGTCGAACTATACTGCCTACAACAACATCTACTTGAATGGCTCCCAAAGAATAGCCAGTTTTGCCCTCATAATTCGAAAGCACAATGTTGTGGGCAGATAGATCAGTGTCATGTTTCCCAATCTTGTAGAGCATAGATCGAGGCATTAAGTTAACAGCCGCTCCTCCATCTATGAGCACTTTGTTGATTCCAACATTCTCAACTTTTGCCCTGATGAAAAGAGGTTTGAGATGACTTTTCATTCGAAAATCTGGCTTTTCGAAATAGGCTAATTGTTCTTCCACACAGCCATTGTTCATAACATAGTAGCATACTGGCTTTGGGTCAGCCATATCAAAATGATCGAACTCACCTTCGATCTCAGTAACCTCAGACTGGACATCATATTCAGATGGCAAGATAGATACCACACAGATGACATCAAAGTCTGGTTCAGAATCCAGTAGATCCTCATCCTCCATCTTATCTTCATCCACTGGAGGCAGGAGTCTCTCTTTTACTGGCCTCCTAGACACTTCTTTATACTGGCCCACTTGCAGATTCTGTTGGGCCAATTTCTTCTGACGCTGGAACCTGCGCCATTGGGTCCTCGTCATAGGATTCTTTCCTTTGTAATTGTTCCTATAAGAATACCTATTAGCCTCCTGTGGGCCAATTTGCTTCGTTCCACTCGAACCTCCTACTTCCATGGCCCCTTTGTTGAGTCTTATGAGTCCCTGGTGCATCCATTTTTCGACCGGAACTGAACCAGGAGGAGCGAAAGTATTCCTTCGACCAGACTTCTGATTAGTGTTCGACTGCACCATAACCCTTTTGCCTTTATCGAAACGTTGGTTCTGCTTTGCCCCCTTGTTAACAACTTGGTATCTTTTGAGGCCCTCAGTAGCCTCCCTATCACATACTGCACAGCAGCGAGGGCAAAGCATCACAATCTTATTTTCGAGTTTGCATCTATTCAAGAAATCAATTAAATCCTCCTCAGCCTGAGGATACACAACCTTCATTTGTTCGTTGTAATCCTCTTCAGATATGTCCTGAACTTGCACCTGAGACAACTCCATTGCTTCGACCATCATTATTTCTTGGGGTTCTGCATAGAGAGTTTCAGCAGCTTTGGATGTTTCAGCATTTGCCTGGGCAACCTTTGGTTTCTCACCAAATTTGAGCCTCCCTTCGTTGAGAGCCTTTTGAACCAAATCCCTGAAAAGAACACAACGTGAAGTTTTATGGCCAAGGAAATTATGAAATTTACAATAACCCCTTTTCTTCTGTTGTTCGATTGGGGGTACTTTCAAGCCCTTAGGAACAACAATTTGGCCATCTGTGACTAATAAATCAAATATTTCATCACATTTAGTTATGTCAAATGTATAAGTTTTAGACACAAATTTATCATTTTTAGGTTCAACAGGGTTTTTTCCATTCGAAGGTCTAAGGAGTTTACAAACATAAGGCGGTCCAGGTTTTAATTCTGCTAAATCAACCTCATTATCCTCGATATCTTCATAAATAATATCGAATTCCTGGTCACTGTCATTGGTTTCAACATATGCAACCTTTTCCTTCCTGTGGAACTTAGAATTTCTAGCCTTTTCAGCCTTCAATCGTTCGAGTTGTCGAACTCTATCAGCCAACTGAGCCATATCCCTTAAATATTGGGTATCCAATTTCTTTCTAATCGAATAGTCTAGGCCACCAGCAGCCATTTCGACTAATTCATGTTCAGGGACTTGGGTGAAACACCTTGCCTTTAAGAGTCTGAATCTGTTCAAATAATCATCAATTGATTCAGGTGCCTTACGTCGAACGCTGGCTAACTCTTTAAGGTTTATCTTAGACTGTCCCATATAGAATTGCTCATGGAAAATCCTTTCCAATTGGTTCCAATTATGTATGGAATGAGGAGGAAGGGTTGTAAACCATGTAAAAGCATTTTTAGTTAAGGAATTAGGGAAAAATTTCATTCTTAAATTTTCATTATTAGCCAAGTCCCCTGCCTCGACCAAATATCTAGCAATGTGTTCGACAGTGGACTCATTTGTCTCTCCTGCAAACTTAGTAAACTTAGGGATTTTCACACCCCTTGGTAATTCTGTCTGTAACACATACTCAGATAATGGAGACACAAAATTAGGCCTGTGTAAGCCCAAGTTCAAACCATTCTGTACTAAAATTGTTTCGACCATTTGGGCCAGGTTATTCTGCCTATCGAAACGGTTTTGTTGAATATTCCCTATTACTTCATCAGCATTTTGGTTTCTATTTACCAATACTATACCAGGGTTTGGTTCGACCTGTTGGGCTTGTGGCTCTATGCGTGCCAGTGGTTGTGGTGCTTGAGCCATTTGCATCCCTGGATTGTTAGGCATCTGTATCTCTTGGACAGGCGCCTGTATTTGGATCTGTCGAATTGGTGGTTGCTGTATGGGTGGTGCCCCAAAAAAGTCAGCAATTCGACTTATTTGATTCGTTAACATTTGGTAACTGTCATTTGTATTTTGAATTAACGGGTTAATGACAGTTCCTATTTGTTGTGTTAACATGTTAACCATATCATGGTTACTTTCATCCATTTGTTGTCTGAGTGACAAAATGGATGTATTGGTTAAATGTTGAGGAATTACCCTACCTGGATTGCCCGCTACAGACCCTGATGGAGAGGACATATTAAGATTCTCTACATTTGGTTGAGAGTTTTGCAGCCCTGCCATCAAAGATGTAGGCATGCCATATAGAGGGTTTTGAAGCGGTCGAAAGGGACTTCCACTGGGATTCCCTAAACTGGGGTTATTCCATGGGGCAAAAGCAGACGCTGACGTGGTCGAACTTGCCAACGTCATGTTGGTCATGGGAGAAGTTACCCCTGTCTGATTCATAACCGTCGAAGCGGTCGAACTTATCGTGCCAACAGTTTGGTCAGGAATTGCTCCTATGCCAGAATTTATATTGGCATTACTAACAGATGTCTGCGTTGGTTGCCCCTCCATATTTGGAAGGTCATTGTTTCGATTACTTGGGGGTGGTCTAGCCATCCTTGTACGAGTTTTAAATTCTGTTATGTGTGGAACAGATTTCCCACTTCTTAAATGCATACAAGATCAAAACAATTAAGAGTGCAATAAACCAACAGCACTGAATAAAACTTTAACAATAATTTAAAGCAGAAACACACAATTGACCTGTCCCACTGGGCGTGCCAATTTGTTTACGCTGAAATTTGGTAAACAATCGCTAGTCTAAGTTAATTGCTTGCGAGATCAACTAGTGAATCTCAGGAGCATGTCATTTGTGTGTTTGCATTTAAATGTAAAGCTTTGAATATTCATCATTGCAACAAACCTTTATTGGTTCTGAGGTTTGCAGAAAGTAAAATTCTTTGAAAGAATCGAAATGCTGGAAGTAAACTGACAAGGGAAAGGTAAATTGCAGAATTTAAAGGCTCAACGAGTTCATTCGATCGAATGAACCATTTAAAAGACAAGAATTATATAAAATGAAACGTAAATTGCATTGCATTCGAAATGTAAAGTTTACAGAAACTTAAAATGGTTCACAATCATACATTCTCCTTGCGTACTCGTTTCTCTCTGCGCTGGGTACTTTGAGTGTATAAGGATTCGTAGAAATGATTTGCGACCCCGAAATCTGACTAAAAAACTGCTATATATAGACATTCGAAAATAAACTGCCATAACGGTCGAAACACTATCCTAATGCCAAGTGTCCTGCTACGTACACCTTGCATGCACATAACTGCTCCTTAGAACGGTTATCCATGTCGCTCGAAGTCGAACTAATTTTGTGAAGTTTTGTCAGAAATTGCGCTAAGTCCAGAAATCTTGTTGCCCTGACTTCGATTCGACCATACGCCAGCTCGATTCGCCCAATGGTTCGAAGCCCTCTTTCTTGTCTTAGCCTTATACTTCGTAAATACTTCCTTGAACCTGTGAATCCCTTTCAATAGACTCTTCTTTCTTTTCGATTCGAACAGAATCTGACAAAATTCGTATTTAGAGCATCTTTTTAGCTCATAAAAAATATGGGCTAACAGGATGATGAAGAAGAGATGGTAATTCCTGGTGAATCTAATGTCCACCTTTGCTTAATGAGTCCCTTTTGCTACTATATTGTTGGCCACACAAAAGATTGACGCTATAAACTTTTTGCCTTGGGTGCTAATGATGGTAAGCGACTGCAGGGCACACACATCATGGCGGAAATCAGAGACTATGGAGGCCAAGGTAGCTCTCGCTGGCTTTGTGCCGAAGGAGCAGGTAAGAACCAGTGGCACGTGCCTTCTCAACAAGGTAATGTTAATGTGGCAAGTAATAATGAGCCGCGGGGCCCAACATAATGATTGTCGTTTCTAAAAATCCTTTGATTTTATTCCCAAATAATTCGCATCCAGCATTAGAGGAGGACATCAATTCTCATGATAACAATACAGAATTACGCGCGGATTGTAGGACTATGGAAGCCGCTGTTGATGAGAAAAAATGGGAAATAATTAATATAACGGAGGAATAAGTTCACATAGAATCAAAACATAAAAGAAATTTTCTTACAATCAATTAATATAAAAGATAAATAAGAATTTAAAAAATTCTGGATTGAAGTGCAATATCTTGTCCTTAGATAGAAAATACTCCACTCCACTAGTTAGTTAAAATGATTATATGCGCTCCTCTTCTAAGATTCATCAACTCATGAGATTGAGTGCAATGAAGGATTTCCGAACATAAGAACACCAATACCTCAAAACATATTTTTAACAATAGAATTATAAGAAAGAAAGAAACTAGCTACTTTCTTCTTTTAAGAGAAAAAATCTGGATACGAGTTTTAATACTTTGTGTGCTGTGCGACTTTCTCAAGAAAAGAGATATATATTGAGGAGAAAATATCCAACGTACAACATCAAGAAAATCTGGAAAAAAAAACTGCCACTTTGTGTTAGGATTCTTAATTAACGTGTAGAAAAACAATACCTTGGAAAATGCAAATACTTCCTTTGAACTTATACATGAATAAAAATAATTAATTTTATATTACTTAAAAAGTTAGTTGACACCATTAATTTTATTAATCTGAAATAAAAAATAAACTTATTCATAAAATCTCCTTCATTAAAACTTGTGATCATGAATGAAGAAGAGTCATTAAAAATAGAGTTACAATCAAATGAAGAATGTATTAGGAACGATATATCATTAAATAAGAACGAAATTAGTTAGATTTATTTATATTTAAGTCCAAGATATAATATAACTTTTTTATTTATATTCGAGTTGAGAGGGAGTACAATCCCTAAAACTTAGGGACTAAAAAAATTAGAAAATATATAGTGGGTAAAAAATCTTTTAAAGAAAAATAATATAGAAAATAAAATATTTTTACTTTTCAAATTTTAAATTATAATAAAATATTTTTCAACAATCCCCCACTAATTTAAAATTTAAAGAATTGAAATAATAT
Source organism: Glycine max (assembly GCF_000004515.6). NCBI lineage: Eukaryota > Viridiplantae > Streptophyta > Magnoliopsida > Fabales > Fabaceae > Glycine > Glycine max. Next base: position 39,482,027 of record NC_016091.4, read on the forward strand.
AATAAAAACATTTTTAATGAGACATAATACATTGTATTTTCAGTATAATGAACCTTCTGAATTTGAGGCTTATGCCTAGTGCGTATCAACTTCCACATGAGGAAAATGTAATGACATGATTGTCTTGAACTACATCTCCTTTAACCAGGCTTTAGAACATAACACAATACAATATAGGTGTTCATTTGAGTTCATCAATGGTTGTGCGTTGTATGGCCTTGTGCATGTATCTTCTTTCATGAGTATCACTTAGAAATTAGCTCATATATCATAATGGCGGCCCTACTACCATACTCACCAGGTGAACTCTCAAAGAGTGATCTATGACTACCACTCTCACAATCAACTATCGTTGGATTCATTAAGTGGCATTTAAAATGATATTTCCAGTAAATTAAATATGTATACATCAACCTTATCATTGCCACAATTTATAATACACCTCACCACAAGAATGACAATCGGAACAACTTCACAAAAATAATAATTTTGGTGTACTTTAGCCAACAAACAACTTTGTTGTTACCTGTTGAACTTCATTCATGGGATCGTCAATCACATGAAGATGGATGTCCATTGTTGTGACTAATTGATGAACTTTATTCTCATTTCCCTCGATGACTTAAATATGTGTTGACATGTTAGTTTTTGATTTGTAAGTGAATTTGCAAGATTTCTTTCAGACCTACGTACAAGCGGTTTGATTTTATATTAAGTTAATTGTCACATTCTGAGCCACCTATAATGAGTCGGCCTCAATGCAATGGAAACCATGGATGTGGTTTTCCCATTCAATAAACATGACAACATATGATGTTGATGACATATATTTTATCATGCTTTGAACCAAATAGACTTTTCAACCAATATATAGAAATCTCAATATGATGTTGATGACATATATTTTATCATGCTTTGAACCAAATAGATTGTTCAACCAATATATAGAAATCCCAATATGATGTTGATGACATATATTTTATCATGCTTCGAATTTGTAAAGCCATTAAGCCAAACATACATTAATATATAAACAATAATTTAAGGAACTTTGTGCATGTATGTATTGTGTCTGTGCCATAGAGAATATTATAAACACCATGATATATTGATATGGAACAACTAGAGTTGCTTACTTAGCAATTCCATAAAGTTGCATATCAATAATTCACTATGCACATTATGAAATGACAACAATCACACTAGAAAGGGAACTTGAATAGTTTGTTAATCAAAGATAAAACTTTTTGCAAATAAAACTCTATCACAGGTTCAGAGATTTTCACGTTTCTTTATGATAATTTTTTGTGTTATGCTTTTGGATAGAGACTGTCTTTTATAGATTTTAGTGAAGGATTCATTATGGGATTAACAATGAGTCTTTAAATTACCGTTGTTTCATATTGGGAGGCGAGGCGACGTGGCATGCTCTGATTGGAGAGGAAATGAACAAAAGTACAGACAATAACATGTGCTCATTATCCGCATTGAAAATGACGTTTGGGGAATATTCTATAAAAACATTTTATTCTCTTTTATTCTGTCATTTCGCTAAATTGAAATGTTAGCAATTCAAATAAAGAGAGGCAAAACTGAAATTCAAAAAGAGAGATTGTGCACTTCCCTTTACAGCTAACATTACCTTTTCGTACTTGGTTGGACGTCACATATAAGAGTATAAGATGAGTATGTAAGTGACTTATACCAACAAGACACAAGTAATAAAAACACTCAGTGTATAAACATTGGTTTTCATAATGAGTGGACACGATTGATTTCGCAACGCGTTGGATGCTGAATATATCTTAACAAAACATTTTCCAATTTAAACATGGATGTGACTTGTAGATAAAGATTAGGTCCTTTTACGAAGTTGGTTCCATTCACTTAACATCAACTAATTAGATTATCAACAATTTATACTTTTGTAAACATCAAAATCTAAGGTGTGATAGATTATCTAGTTTAGTGGATTGTCCAAACCTAATAAGTTGCAACATAGAACAACCAAGAGTTTATATTCATTGACAAGAATGAATATATGCTAATAGTTGAAAGAACCAATTGATGATATCTAAGAACCATTATCATAATATGTTCAAAGAGTATAATAAATTTATACATCAATAAAGTCACCACCTTCAATTCTATACTCAATTTTACTTTAGGAACATAGCATAATTTACGAATTGGTGAGCGCATCAAATGGTAAGTTCACATGATTCAACAAATATTATAAGGAAATTGCTATTTCCATTCCCTCTTTATACCAATCCACTCTCTTTCTCATTTTTTTATACTGAGACTATCCTACACTACTAAAACAAGAGGTTTTGACAACGCGTCTTTAAAGTCGATTATACAAAAATCGTCGTTGTATAAGATGCGATGACAATTTTGTAAATATTGTACACATTTCAAAGACGATTTTCGTGAAACCGACTTTGAAATCTCAAAACAACGACAGTTACTACAAAAAATGTCATCATTTTGAGGTTTCAAAGTCAATTTTGGAGAAACCGTCTTTGAAATGTGAGTAGTATTCAAAGACGGTTTCGTAAAAATCGTCTTTGAAATTTCATCTTCAATGTTTCATTACAGAAGCCTATGCCATGTCTTGGTTGTGTTTGCGAAAGAAAGTTCCTTTTTCATAGTGACTTCTATTTCCTTCTCGCCTGTATTCGGAGTTTCCTAGTGTTCGCTGACAACCATCTATTTGCGCTTGTGTCACTCCGTCTACACACTTGGCCTCTGGCAGCGCCACAATTGTCTCCTCTGGCAGCATATTGTTGTGCTTCATTGGTACACATCAACTTCATTTCCATTAATTTAATTTGTTTTCCATGGTGGCCTCTATTTCTGCTTTTGGTTTTGACCTTATATTAGTTGATATTTTTGTTGTTGGTTTGTTGGCATGTGTTTCTTAGATTTGGATTAAGCTTAATTTTGATTAGGTATTTGTTGATTGCCTGTTGTCTATGTAATTATGATAATATGATATATTGAGGTTTTTTGTTCTTGCAAGAGGCTAAAACAACCTTCGGAGCAGAATCCATGGAGCCTAACGAGATTAACATGTTGTACTTTCCCTAATTTAGTAGTTTCCATTTGGAAATGTTTCTCTACATGACTAGTACTTTCCAACTTCTTCACTGCTACCACACTGGTGTCACCCAATGTTCCTTTGAAAACAGAACCAAATCCTCCTTCTCCCAATTTCTCAGAGAAATTCATCGTTTCATTTTGCAAATCTTGGTACCTGAATGCCACCAATGAACCCTCCACTGCTCTAACCATTCTCTTTCTTTGCCTTATCTTGACATACAGAAGAAGGGCCAAGAGAACACCAATGCCAACAACCACGTCCACAACCACACTAACAATCATCCCAATTCTGCTATTATCATCATGAAACTCAGATGTTGCAAGTTTGAACACTCATTACTGTCAAATGCATAAGCTGTGCAAGAGCAGTTGTTCAAGCAAATTGATTCACATTCCCTGAACCCACAGATTGTGCATGTTTAGGTAACGCCATGTTTGGAATTGCAATAAACCTGTCGTTATCCCCGTTAAAGGGATTGGAATTCTCGCATTGCAACTTGGTTTTCCTTTTACACCCATCACTGCAATAAACCTGTCCTTATCATTCCATCGCTGCATATATAATTGCATGGAAAATAGGTCAAATACAATTCAAGGAAAGGTTCCTACAATAAATATGAACATGAGGACTACAAGGACTCCAAAGCCTACCTTCCACCCTAGATTTTCTTGAAGATAAACCAAAATAGTGATTCCAAATAGGACTGCCACTAAGCCTGAAGCATAGCTCCAATTGAAGTAGCTCTCTATGATTGCTGCATCTTTTTCCTTCCTGCATAATTGGTCCATTCCAAAGGCTAAGGAAGAGGCCTTTACACCATCAGTTCCAATGGCCATGAGGCCATAAGAAACATATAAGAATGCAAGTTGAGTTGTTGTTGGAGAGCTACAACTTTTGGCGATTTGGTCACATGTAGGACTTAGTTGACAAATCATAGCTTTTAGCCAAAAAAGTAGAGCTCCCTGTAACAAATAACAAATAAAGTGGCAAGAAATTGTTGAAGCTTAAATACAAAAGAGTACACTATTCGCAGAATAATGTTTACATACTTTTTCTTTTTGTCACTTATCTTGGAACTCTCTCTTTCTCTTCTTTTTTTCATCCTTACTTGAAAATTGTTGTAAAAAATTGTGATAAAAGTAATATTACTCTTGCGTAAATGTAAAAAAAAAAAATTAATGTTTTGGTCCTAGTGTTTTACATGGGTTCTTTACAATTATTTTTTTTATTAAAGGGTGAGCAGAAGCCCACTACAACAACACTCTACGCGGGAACTTGGTCCCCACAAAATCAGCAAGAGCTATCGTTCACAACCTAATTTTTAAATTTGTCTTGTATCTTCTTTTTTTTATAGTTAGTATGTGTGATCATTATTTTATGATTTAAATTTATAAAATAAATATATTAATAAAAATTGATATAACGGCCAAGGAACAAGTGGGATAAAAATGGTTAGGGCTGCCAAGGAACCTCATTGAACATCCAAAGTTCTGAACCAGGAGCCAAAAGTGCCTCTAAAACCTATGAAACAACAATGATTAAGGAAATCTTAGAGGATAGCGAAGCTAGAGTCAAGTTGCATATTAGTAGGAGATGGATCTATTAGATTAAAGCAAGGGTAAATAGTCACTTTTGTCCTTAAATGTGTAATTCACTGACAAATGCGTCACTGAAAGATGAAAATACAAAATTTAGTCCCTGAAAGTGTAAAAAGTGTGACAAATATATCCAACCGTTAATTTTCGTTCGCCATCGTTAATAAAATAGCTTACGTGACACGGAGGGATACATTTTTCACTCAAATGATTGCCAACGTGAATTGTCAGCATAAGAGCATATTTGTCATAATATTTTTTTGACTTTTCGTCTTCCCAATCCACTGACAAATGCGTCCCTGAAAGATGAAAATGCAAAATTTAGTCCTCAAAAGTATAAAACGTGCAACAAATATATCCAGATATTAATAATGAATTGTATAGGGGAGAAATTAGGGAAAAAGGGATTAAAAAAACAGTAAAATACAACTTAAGATTTGAACTCTTATACTTTAATTATCTATCTATTTATCCATCTATCAAAATCTTAATTAGTTTTTTAATTAATCAATATAACTAATTTTCCAAAACTAAAATAAATTTCTTTAGTTTTATGATATAAAAAATTGAGTTACCATTCAAAAAAATGAAAGCCTTTTTATTTCTTGAAATTTTTTGTTTCTTCAATTAATTCTTAATCTTTATTACATCTAAATGGAATGCAAGGTCGCTACAACCTCTAAATTAGCGAGAGATACAACTCTACGTCCCAAAGGCAAAGAATAAATTCCTGTATTAGTTTTTTTTTGTTTTGTTTTGAAGTTAACGTTGTATTAGTTTGAGCATTATTGTATTTTTTATTTAAATTTATTTGGGTTCTTTATTTATTAGTAACTGTTTTTATTTTATTCATATTATGTATAATAAGTGTTGTCTCGAGTGGAAGCACATAAGATTTATCCAAGGGATTATTTCATATTTGAGGTATATATATACATTTTATTGATTAAGGAAAAAGACTTGTAATTCCACTTTAACATTATCTAGTTTAAATTTTGTGAGACTTTTTTTAAAAAAAAATATAGTTGATTAAATTATTTTTTAAAATAAATAAATAAATAAATTTGATTCCACGGTCGGTTGTGTTTATTCTACTCTAAACTCTTGACATATTATTTTCAATCTAAATATAAGGGTACTTAAGGTTGAATTGGGATATGGAATAATTTTAAAGATTAAAAGTGAGAAATTAAGAGAAATTTGATAAAATTATAAGATATAAGATAAAGTTTTTTTTTTAACAGTAAAGATTAAGGTTTGACAAGGAAATCAAAATAATATATATATATATATATATATATATATATATATATATATATATTAAAAGACAATTTAAAAAATATATTGCATAAGTATTAAACGAATAGGAGCAATAAATTACAAACACATAATAATAATAATAATAATAATAATAATAATAATAATAATAATAATAATAATAATATTAATAATAATTAATCACAATCTATTATTAACGTCCGGATATATTTGTTGCACTTTTATACTTTCAGGGACTAAATTTTACATTTTCATCTTTCAGGGACGCATTTGTCAGTGGAGTGGGAAGACGAAAAGTCAAAAAATATTATGACAAATATGCCCTTATGCTGGCGGTCCACGTTGACAATCATTTTAGTGACAAGTTTGTCTCTCCGTGCCACGTAGAATATTTTATTAACGGTGACGGACAAAAGTTAACGGCCGGATATATTTGTCGCACTTTTTACACTTTCAGAGACTAAATTTTGTATTTTCATCTTTCAGGGACGCATTTGTCAACAAATTACACATTGAGTGACAAAAGTAACTATTTACCCTTAAAGCAATGTGTGACTATTTACCATTATTACATGATCCCATCCAGAGGGGTGAAGGGCATAATTCAAGGCATCTGTCAAGTCTATGCACAACTAATACACACTGTCGTTTATGCATATATCTTCATTGTTATTGACATAAAAGTGTCGTTCTGATTCTGACATTAGAAGAATATAGATTATTGGATGCAGTTTCAGCGTATATTTTCACTGCTGTCATTCTGATCTTTCCTTTTTTATATTTGGTGATTTTATGATGTTTCCATAAACAATTGTAATCAATACATTAAACCTAATTAATTAGACCAGCAGTCATTAATTGATGTTGTTTCTTCTTAGTTGAAAGACAATAAATTCAATGCATTAAAGTATAGATTATTGGATGTAGTAAAAGTGTTGTTCTGATGTTTCCATAAACAGCACACTAAACCTAACTAGTATTTTCTATTTTAAATTTACAATAAATAATTTATATTATGATGTAAGGTTATTTTTAATATTCACGTTACCTAGTCTATCTTTTCTTTTGTTGTCCCGTTAAAATTTAGCGTTCACTACCATAGAGGATTGGTTGTACAACAATACAATAAAGCTTCATTTTAAACTTTGGTAATTACTTTGTGGTCACAAATGAAATAATCCTTGATGCATATATGAATCCATGTTTTAGTTTACACCAAAAAAGCAGTCTGTTTGTGTTTTAACTGTTTCGAAAACTTACTTTCCACAACCGTTTTTGGAGTAGAAAATTAGGACTATCAACCTTAAAAGCCTGCTGATAAGCTTGAGAAGTTGTGGACAACGCTTTCTTTTCAAGGCTATCTCATCTGGTTCTCGCAACATCTTTTCAAACAAGTTGTCTCTGGTTTGAATTTTAACTAAGTACAATCAACAATCAACATCAGAGAAATCTACATCAGAATCAATTAACATGTCATTGCCACAACCACTATGTTACCTGCATAGCTTTTTAATAAAGACATTGTGCAGCTCTCCCTTGGCCTTGTCTACCTGATAACATTTAATAAAAGTCAGCCACTAGTATTTGTTGAATGCATGAAAATTCAAGTATTCTAAACCACTAAAAAATCAATAGCGGAGAGTATATAATGAAATATTATGAATGTTAGTAAAAAGAACATCACCAACCCCAATTTCCCTCTAAAGAATAGCTTCCTACCAAAGAAAACCTAATAGATTTGAACTTATTCAGCAAACTCACCATTTTCCATAGGAGACAATATGCATATCTAGTAGACAATGGCACTTAGGTTTAGACGTAGAAATTCTCGTGAGGACAATAATTATTTGTTTTGACATACAATATGTTATATAATTTAGGTGGAAAACAGAAAGAAACAGAAAGACAGAAAGAAAGTGGAAAAGAGAGAAGAAAACAGAATAAAGAGGAAATGAAGAGAAAAACAGAGGTCAAAGGATTGTGCGCTGCACTTCTATGTAAAGTCTCAGTCTACATTCAGTCTGTCTAAATTACTACAGACCTACCTTATTTATAGACAGCTAGCCAACAACCATAAAATCTAACTGACAGTAGCTGACTTCCTGACTAATAACTACCTAACATCCCTTTTACTTATTATATTTACATATTACAATCAATTTTTGAGAATATACTATTTCTTATTGGATTTTTGTTGTATCTTTCTCAATTACTTATGATGGGTGACAGCTATCATAGTAAGATAGTTGCAAATTACATTAGTTATATCAATTTCACCAGTTAAATCATCTTAGTTCTCTACATGTATATATATGATTTAATCTAATTACTGATTTGACTTTTATAATTATAATATCTTTCATTTTAAAAACATTTCCTTTTAGTCCCTATATATATCATTTTTAATCTTTTTAGATCTCATCATAGGGACTAAAAGGGATTCTTAGAGACAAAGAGATTTTGTAACTATCTCTTAATTTGTAAAATAAGTTATATGAGTGGTTCTAGTCAATATTTGATTATATACGAAATTATTTTAACCATGGGTGAATAAATGGTTGATAAGCTTGAGCAAATTAGTCATGCAATGTGGTTGGATTAGTTTTTTTTTTTTATTTTTCTAGTTTTTTCTTATCTTTTTCCATATTTGAGTTAGCTTCTGACATAGGCATTTGTGGCCTAACATGCTCTTTATAAATGTGTGTGCTATAATGACATTTAATTAATAGAGGATAATTCAATTAAGTATTACTATGCCTTGTTATTTCTTAGCTGTGTTTAGTTTCAACAATTGATACTATCCAATGGCTTTCACGGGCTTCAGATTTTTTAAAAAAAGTGTGTTTGAGCTGCGATGGAATTGAGTTATAATAGTAATAACTTATATGATCTTATCTGAAGTTTAAACCTAGACTTTTCAGAGACATAAGGTCATGTCTTTTTTTTTTCAAATTGTTTAAAAGAGTCACTGCACTCGTTGATGGAACAAACGCAGTCTTAGTTTTACATTCTGCTTATGTAACATCATATTTTTCGTAAAATAAAATAAAAAAGATTTTATTTAAAAATAAATAAAGTTTTAGAAAAATAATGTAGTTTTTATAATTAAATAAATAAAGATAAATAATTTAATTAATTAAAATAATAGGTTTAAGGTAAATAAAATAAATATATGTCCTTAAAAAATGTTTTATTTATTCGTTTGATGGGAAGTAAAATAGATTTTCTTTTTCTTAAATGATAAAATGAAAAAAATATAATAAATAATAGGATGAGAGTACTCTGGCTATAAATAGATATATTAGATTAGTTTTTACATTTACGATACATTTCTACACTAACTCTTCTTCTCCATTTCATTTTTTGTTCTTCCTCTTTCAAAACCCTTTCTTTTTTCGCATATACCCAAACTTATCTCAATAAAATGATGGTCCTGGACTCGTTAATCGTTAGATCATTGTGAAATTGGAACACCATGTTCAAAACTTACTTTCTCACATACCCACCATTGGGATTTTCACAATAATGTCTATGGTGAGGGAAATGTCCCTCGTACGTAGCTCTTTGTTTTTCCCGCATACACCCAAACTTATCCCAGTAAAACTATGATCCCGAGTTTGTTAATCGTTGGATCATTGTAAAATTTTGATACCAGGTTGGAAATGCACTTCCAAACATCTCCATCGTTGGGATTAAAAAAATAATGTCTGCAGAGGGAGAAATTCTCTTCACATGCAAACAGTGAACTTGAGGCTTCAATCTCTTTTCCTTCTCTCTAACGCTTGGAAACCTTAACAGAGCAAACAGAAGAAAAGCTTGAGAAATCTCAGGGAACCGCTAGAGACACCGCTATCATTGTCGGACTACACACGTGAGCTCGCTTAGAGGTAATGGATGAGTTTATCGCAATTGGGGTTAGAATGAACATGTGTAGGGATCCTTATGGGATTAAATTGAGATTTATTTTGGGATGTTTATTATATTGTAATTCTTTATGTACGATTATAATTACGAGATTGTGATGTTGAGATCATGAAATTGTGATTAAAATTGTGTGTAAGTGATAAATTGAATATGTGATGAATCATGAGATAACATGTTGCTTTGAGATCATAACATTGTTATTTAGATTAAGTATAAGTACAAAGTTGAACATGTGTTGATTTGTGAGATACATGTAAACATGTGATGGTGGACATGTGTTGCTTTGTGACATTGTGATATGTTAAAATTGTGGACATGATATTTGGTTGCGAATAAGTGTGTGGTTAACACTTGATGTGACAATACCTGTGTTGTGAGCTGTGAATTATACAATAACCTTGAGAAAAGTGTTTATGCGCAGTGTTAAAGGAAAAATGTAGTATTCCTAGTTAGGAACCTAAAGTGTTAAATCGTAGCGCAATGTATTAAACGTGTTTGAAACATGAGCGTGAGGTTGTGGGTATTATATAATTCATAAGCAGTGTCTGCGTGCAAAAATTATTTGTGGGGTTGAACCTGAATCAGGAAGGTGAGACCCTAACGGATTCTTCGGAGTCTAGGACTTGGGGGTAAAGACACTCGGTTTGAGTGCTCTTTTAAGCCCATGTTGATCCTATATGGTTGGAGTATTCTCGTAAAACAGAATGACCCTGACTGGTCACCTTATGATTTTACTTAGTAAGAGTGACCTGGCATACCCATTGTGTGGTGTGTCTTGTTATGTACTCCTAAGCGCCCCAATATGGTTTTTCACTGACACGGTACCACATTGCATATAGATTTGAGTCTTAGTATAATTGTTGCATAACGCCTATGAATTGTTTATTATGAAATTTGTGAGTGTTGTTATGTCTTGACTCGAGTGTGATTTATGTATAATGTGATTCGTGATTTCTATGATGAATTTTAAATGATAAAGTGGTGAAGTGACGTGGATTGTAGTAAGTTGAGCTATGTTATAAATAATTCTATAATGTATTTTGCTTATGTTTTTTTTTATCCGTATATTTTTAGAAATGTGATAACTCACTCCCTGTGTGTTGTTTGTGTTTGGATTATGTGATGATCTCGAACTTTGTGTTCGTAGGAGTAGATGGTTAGGTGGATAACTTTAAAGAACTTTGTGCTAGAGGATGCTGAGACACAATGCTCTGATAGGATGTGACATTGAGACATGGGTTTCTATATTAATTGCATCATGTTTTGGACGACCTTGTTTTTGAGTCGAGATGATTTTATTATTTATTTGAACAAGTTTTATTATGATGTTAGAAAAATGAATGTGAGTCTTTTTCCCTTTTGAAATATTTTTATTTAAATGTGTTTTAAAACTTTTAATTAATTCCTCATTCCTATTTCTTTTATTATTAGTACATATATGTGTGGGGTAGAGGGTGTCACAACTTCATCTCACAAGATTTATGTTTGTTTGTGGACATTTGTTTTATGTTTTAACTAAATTTCAATGTGAATTGGGAATGCTAAGCTTAAAAGATTGATTGGAAGATACTATAAATGGGTCTTTGGTTTCAAAGATGAAATATATTGCAACTTTTCTTGTGAAATTTATCTATGCAATGTGCTTGATTAAATTGTGATAATTAAGTCCTTGATAGGATGTGAAAGTAGTTTGTCTCGTTTTCCTTGATTCATTTGAAATCTCTAGTTGGATCTTAAACTTTTATGGGAATGAGGATGAACATTCTCTCTTGTTTCTACAAGGCACTATATTTTCCAAAAATTCCCATGTTCCTTGAAAACCATTATGGAAATGATGCTGTTTTTGTTACCTTAATGCACTTGTAACATTTTTGTTGCTTTCTCCACAATAATCTTTTGCCCACTTCATCAAACTTTTGAGAATAAATTGTTTGACTACCACCTTATTAATTGCTGAAAGATACATTTTCTTTTTCTATTCAACATTGATTGTTGTAGGTAGCTGAAAGGGCTCTTTTCTTATTTTGGCGAAACTGACCATCTTTTGAGGTATTTATGCCATTGTAACACTTAATTGCTTATTAAATGTTTGTTCATATATGAGTATTGTTTTACATTAAAGTTATGTATATTGTGAGTGAACCTTAGTTTACCGTTTGAGATTTAATATAATGATTACTATGGACAATTTGGATTAATTGTTGTATTGAATCTTGAATTGTTCATTTGGACAGTTTGGGAAAAGTCATTTTTATACATAATTCATACTTATAGGTTAAGAATGTTGTGTTAGATTTGATGAAAATTCGGTTAATTACATATCGCTTTGTTCTCTGGGTGCATACTTGATTGTGGTGAATTTAAGTCACCGCTTTCGTGTAGTGTACTTGGAGGTTAATGTGAAATGATGCTAAAATTTCATCAAATTTAACAAAACATACTTAACCTGTACGTATGAATTATGTATCAAAAATGTCTTCCTGAATGGGATAAGGCCACACCTTTTATGAAAAAAGTGAGATCTTCATGCATGTAGCTAGTTAACCTTGTAAGTATGATAAACAAAAAAACATGGATCGAAGTTGGATGAAAGCATCTCGCATAAGTGACGAGTATGAGAATGGAGTAGAATAATTCTTGCAATTTGTTGAACGAAATGCACCAGTTATGTGTGGAAAATATTTTTGTCCATGTGTTAAATATAGGAATGGGAGACGATAGTCATTGAATGACATAAGATCACATCTTATATGTGAGAGGATCATTCCGAATTGCACAAAATGGATTTGGCATGGTGAATTGGTAGACATGGCAATAGACTCTCATACTTACATGGTTGATGAAGACATCCCAAATTGTATAGAAGACATGATACACGATCTTGGACAAGAGGGTTTTCGGCAAGCACATGCACCTTTGTATGAGCAATTACAAATTGATTCTAAGAACCCTTTGTAACTAGGGTGCACTAACTTCACACAGTTGTCGATGGTGTTAGATTTGGTCAACTTGAAGGCAAGATTTGGGTGGAGTGACAAAAGCTTCATTGAATTGCTTGTCATTTTGAAGATTAGAATGTGACAACTTCAAATACGGTTTCAAGGTCAAAACCGTCTTAGAATGTGCCACATTCAAAGACGATTGAGGAACTGTCATTGTAAATCGAGGACAATACACAATGTTGGATACAACGACGGTTAGAAACCGTCATCGAATGCTTAAAAGAACCGTCGTAGTAAACCTTTTTCTTAGTAGTGCTACTAAACACATTAACTCATTTTTCTCTTCCTCTCATAATTCTCTTTTGGAAAAATAGAAAAAGACATTATCCTCTATGCCTCTAATATAACAACACATTTGACAGATATTATTAACTATTCTCTCAATCTCATTGATAATATGAATAATGATATTAAGAAATATGATTAACAAATATGAATGATTAACTTGTTTCTTGGAGTGTCGATTTAATCTTACTTGCAATAACTCCATATTATTTTCGGGTGAAAATATCCAAGTTCCAAACATAGATGTTTGGTATAGTGTTTCCATTTCCAAGTGGTTATTCATCCTCGAATGAGGAATAATAGTATAAGGGGTTAACTAAGTTTTGTGTCCTTGAACTTTTTTAAATTTTGGATTTTAATCCCTAAACAAATATTCACTACTAAAAAAAAAGCTTTCAACATCGCCCAATTAACATTGGTTATAGCTAAAACCGATGTTAACGAAAGCGCGGTGGCATTTTTGTAAATAAGTAGACTTAGTTAACATTGGTTTTTCCAAAACCGATGTTAGTATGCCTTTATTAACAATGGTTTTGTAAAAACCGATGTTATCGAGTCGATGTTAACATCGGTTTTATTATAACCGATGTTACGCAGTTGATGTTAACATCGGTTATTTTTAAAAAACCGATGTTGTTATCATTATATATTAAACTTCTGAAATTGCACAACCCGCGCGCTTGAACCCTATCGTTCTTCTTCTTTCTCCTTGCGCTTGAACCCTATCGTTCTTCTTCTTTCTCCTTGTGTCAAAGTCGCCTATGCTTCCGTGACTGCAACCACATTGTGGAGATCGTGTTTGTGGAGATCGTCTTATCCATTGAGGTACGTCCTTTCGTTTTAACATTAGGCGTTCGTCGTTTTAACATTTGCTCACTTTCGCAGGTCGAAGAAAAGTAGGAAAGGAAAGAGTCCCGGAAAGGGTACTCCCAGGGCATGTTTCTCCTTCTTCCTGAGTTCGTGTTTGTCGCAAACTGGGCTGCGCTTCCGTCACTGCAACCACATTGTCGAGTTCGCGTTTGTGGAGTTCGTGTCTGCGCTTCCATCGAAGGTATGTCTCTGTTGTATATTAATGATGAAAATCCATTGTTCAATGGTCTGTCTCTGTTGTGATGTTTCGAAACCCTAGTTAGGCACAAAGGGTTAATCGTAACTGAATCCGTAGTGATTTAGGACTATATGTAACTGCCTTAAGTAGTTATTGCAAAATAAATTATGGAGTAACAACAGGGGGGTTAGGCAGTTTTTAGTGGGTTTTCAGGAAGGGAGAGACGAGACTGTCAAATTTACATAGAGGGTTTCAGGGACAAAGCTTTGATTTACACAGAGGGTTTCAGGGACAAAGCTTTGATTTACATATTGAATTTCATCCAAATTTTTGACAAGTCATTGTTACTTCCATCAATATTGATATTGTATCATGCTTAATTATATGCATTTGCTTATTCTGATCATTGTGTGTTGTGTGATTATTTCTTCCATGCAGGTACATGATTCCTATTTGTTGTGAGAGTGAAATGATGGGCAGCAGCACCAACTAAGGTGATTGTATATTTCCTTTTTTTTGTCTTTATCTTTGTTAGTTTGTTATATATTTTTTATTTTATATGTTTGAGTTTTAAATGTGTAAAAAATAGAAATAGAAAGGTTTGCTATCATTCTTTGAATGCCATCATCTACCTTTAATGATTCATATCTAAATTGGTCCCTGTTTAACTAAATTAATTAGTTATTGCTTTAGTTTGACTGGATAGAAGTATGATATGTTTTTTTTGGAAGGCAAATTATATATATGTATTAATATAGTCAAAAACAGTACAAGAGGTACTGGAAAAAGATGTTACAAAGCACCTCTGGTGCTGCCCTCCAAAAACCCACCATAGGAAAATGATCCACTGGAGAAGCTGGGAGAGTTCCCTGAGCCTGTACCCATGTCATCGACTCCCACCACAGCCCTACTATCCCCTTACAGTTAAAAAATAGATTGCCCACCTCCTTCTGTTCTAGGCCACAAAGGGGACAAACAGTGTCTTGGATGATCACATTTCCTCTTATGAGATTAGCTCTAGTAGGGAGCCTGTCTTTAAGAAGCCTCCAAGTGAAAACTGCAACTTTTGGGAGAATTTTCAATTTCCATAGTAATGTTGAGGATCTCAGTTCAGAGGTTGGAGTAGAGGGGGTTATCATTAATTTGTAGGCTGACTTTGTGGAATAAACACCACTAGGATCAGCTTTCCAAGTCATGATGTCCTTAACATGCCTCTGAATATGTATAGAGCTGATTTCTTCCATAAAATTGACAGCTAGATCACTTTCATGATCAAACAGATTCCTCCTCCATTTCAAGTCCCATCTCCAGTTATCTTGAGAGAAATTTCCTATCATTGAAATAAGGTCGGGTTGCTGTCTATTAATGAGAAACAGCTGATTGTATTTCTGTTGAAGAGTAGGACCTTCCCCTAACCACTTATCTTTCCAAAAGCTGACTTTATCCCCACACCCAACCTTCCAGCTCATGCATTGTTGAAAAATGCTTTGATCAGACTGGTGATAAAGCTTTCTTAGGTCCCTCCTCCAGTATGAATGCCCCCCTTGAACACGAGCTGACTGAAAATCAGACCTGCCTCCATACTTGGAATTGATAATCCTGGCCCAAGGTTGTTGCAGATCAGAAGTTAAGGCCCATATCCACTTTCCCAACAAAGCTATATTAAATTTAGAGATATCTTTAATCCCTAGACCCCCCTCAGACTTGGGCAGGCATACAGTCTCCCATTTTACCCAAGAAATTTTCCTATGGTCTTGGTCCCCCCCCCCCCCCATAGAAAGTTCCTTTGCAAGGCTACCAGTTTATTTACTACCCTTTGTGGAATCTTGAAGAAGGATAATAAATAAATTGGTACAGCATTGAGAACAGAATTGATTAGAGTTATCTTTCCTTCCATTGATATGTTTTTCTGGGCCCACTAAGATAGTTTAGACTCACATTTTTTTTATTAAAGGCTCCCACACAACACTGCTGGAAGGTTTAGCCCCAATTGGAATACCCAAGTAGGTGAATGGGGTTTCCAATTGTCTACAATTCAGGGTTTGAGCTGCTTCATTGGTCCAAGTAACAACACCCCCTATAACACCAAACTGACTCTTAGCATAGTTAATCTTCAAGCCCGAGACCATTTCATAACCTCTTAGCATGACCTTCAACACCAAGAGATTGTCCCATGTAGCCTCACCCACAAAAACAGTATCATCTGCATACTGCAGAATGTTTGTGGGTTCATTTTTCATTCCAACCCTGTAGCTACTATAAAAATTCTTCCGGATTGCTTCCCTCATTAGGCATGTGATGCCTTCCCCAACTATGTTAAAGAGTCAATGTATGATATGTATTCTTAAAAAATTGTCCATGATCTGTTTGATAGAATGAGTGAAAAAGGCTTTAAATACACTCTCAGTATAATGTCTTTTGAGAGTCAATGTATCACTATGAAGTGAGAGTCATATTGTTGATAAAAGGCTTTAAATACACTGTGGAAGCGCTTTGATTATATCTTTGAAGCCTCAAAGTCAGGTATTTATATCTTTGATTCGAAAACTAATTTGAAATTGTTGTTGTATGCATTACTGGTATATTTGTAACTTATGCTATGGCTGTCTACATGACCTTTCTTTTATTTGTAACTTATGCTATGGCTGTCTACATGACCTTTCTTTCATTGGACTGATATGTTCGTGCCTCTCTACATGACCTTTCTTTCAAAACTTGTTCAGTGTTAGTGTTAAATGTTTTTGTAATTTTATCTGCTGCCCTTCTCTATATATATGTTGTGAATTTTATCTGCTGCCCTTCTCTATATATATGTTGTGACTGCCACTGCCCTTCTCTCTCTCTTGTATTATCTTTTTTTTTTATCAGCAAAATTATAATTTGTATTAATAACTGTGAGTACCAGAGGTACTAAATATACAAGGTAGAAACCAGTAGACTAGCAGAACCATAGGTCCTACGAATCACGTGCCAATCTAAATAGAATACAATAACCCTGCACTGCTACCCTAATCAAAAAATGTTGTTGATAAATAGAATTATGGTACACTTTGTTGATAAAACTGAATTAATGAGAGTGATTCTGCCCCCCATAGATAGACTTCTTTGTTTCCATTTTGCAAGCTTGGCTTCAAACTTCCTTATAATAGGCTGCCAAACACTCCAGCTCTTAGAAGACACCCCTACCTTGCAAGTATTTTGTTAAATAATGTGATTGAAGTAAATTTTTTATTAGATTTAATTAAATAAATGTTTAGTATTTTGTTCTTTCCTATTAGTCTGTTGCTAGCTAACTGGAATAAAAGAAAAGCTAAGGTCGGACCAGTTGATAGCTAACTGGAATAAAAGAAAAGCTAAATTGCAGGGAATAATTCTGATATCTTTTTATTTCATCATTACCCCTTTTTATAGCCATTTCATACAAGATATTTTGCTAAGTTGTTATAACAGAATTTTGAAATTGCATAACCACACAGGTATCAAGTAAAACGTGGAAAAAGCTTTAAGCGCGAAGTAGAAGGAATTCTAGAATCTGCTATCGGGCTTGCAGCTCCCCTGGTCCTTATACGAAGCCACTGAGGTACTTGGGCCTGTGTGTGTTGCGTTTTGGTCTGTTATTGCCTCTGCTATTTGTAGTCATGATTTCCTCTTGGTTGGAATTATTGTCTGATGCTATTATCTGTGTGATATCTGGTACTGCTATTAGTGTGTTGCTATCATTTGCATGGTTTTTTTTTTATCGGCAAAAATATATAAATATTTCATTATGTAAATAGTGATGAAGTACCAGAGGTACTTTGTACATAGATAGGATCCCATACATATGGTTCCTTAGAAAAAACTAATACAGTTTAATTAGGAACCATATCATGGCTAATACATCTGCTAAAGCCCCAATAAAAATCTACCCTCTAGTGATACAAAAAGCCTTGTTCGTGTAGCATTCGATTTGCTATGATGCATGAAGTGGTCTTTCGGTTCTTTTGGGAAAGCACCCACTGATTTGACCCATGAGACTGTCTCCCACCACAAGGGTTGCTGCAGTTGAAGAAAAGGTGCGCTGCATCTTCATCCAAATTGTTCCAGAACGGGCACAATGGATCAGCTATCTCCAATTGTCTTCCTCTTAAATTCATGTTTGTTGGTGAACGGTCTTTGATAAGCCTCCATGTAAATACCTTTGCCTTAGGTGGTATTTTAAGTCTCCACAGAAGCGAGAAACTCCCATCCTCTGATTCCCCCCTTATTTCCCCCAGCATAAACTTATATGCAGTTCTGGTCGAATAGATTCCACTCGAGTCTTGCTTCCAAACCCATCAGTATGCTCCTTGCTGCTGTACTGCTAGCCCTACTGTTTCCTCTAGGAATTCAGCAGCCATTGTAGCTTCATTATCAAATAAGTTTCCCCTCCATTTAAAGTTCCATTCCCACCGTTCCTCCTTATGACTTCCTAAGAGGCTGATAGGTTGTTGTTGTTGGTTAGAGATTTGATACAGCGTAGGGAAAATAATGTCGTATTGGAGAAAATAATGTTGTTCCTATGCTTCCATATCGAGTAAGTAAGAGCAAACCACCACCACTGCCATCGTTTTCCCTACAACCCTGCAAAAGCTCCACAAATATGCTGAATAAACTGCAAGTGACAATATTAGAAACACTATTAATAATTATAGCAATCATTGTTACTGCACAATATTTTGGTCTACTTTGATGATATTATTTTTAAAGGGAACTCTCCTATTTTAATTCAACAATTGATCACTCAATTGAAATCAGTCTTGGCCCTAAAACAGCTTAACCATCTTGATTACTTTTTAGGCATTGAAGTAAAGCATCTTTCTGATGGTTCTCTACTTGTGACTTAGAGCCAATATATTTACAATCTTTTTGCTAAATCCAATACGACTAATTCTAACGGCATCTCATCTCCCATGATTGGAGACAAAAAAAACTCCCAAGACAAGGTGCATAATATGTTTCTGATCCTACTCTGTATTGTTCAGCTATCAGCACCTTAGAATATTCAACCATCTTTCTGATGGTTTTGTTGTTTGTCTCCCCCCCTTTCCAATTCTATTCTGCCTTCCTCAGTTAGTCACATTCTTTGCCTTGCCTTGCTTACTAGTCCTATCCAGGCATTGGGGCTAAATAATAATAAAGATAAATCTAGGAGGAAAACTAAAACTGCAGAGAAAGGCTTATCCAAATGGTGAAGGGAAGTCGAAGTAATTTCTTTTCTTCTACATCAAAATTATCCACTTCTTTTCTTGAATGGATAATTTGCAATCATGTAAAAGGTACAATACATAGTGTAGGGGTTTCACAAATCCCTATGGGTAATTACAGAAATAAGACAAG
>NC_016091.4:39501722-39516192 GCF_000004515.6 Glycine max
GACACACACACACACACACACACACACACACACAACCACAAACAGCCACACACACACACACACACACACACACACACAGACATATACCCAACGACAATAATAAAGCATAAGCACCCTTCAAACCCAGCATTTTAAATTAGATACATAAACAACTGTTGGTGTCTGTATTTGCTTGTAATTGAATTTTACCTTTTGTATGTTCTTGTATGTGATCAGTGTAATTTGCTATATAAACAATTGTTGTTCATGTTGAGTGAACCATAGATTCCCGTTTGAGACTGAATGCAATGACTCTTGCGGACAGTTTGCATTAGTCATTGTATTTAGTCTTGAATTGTACGTTTGGACAGTTTGGGGAGACTGGTATTTTTATGTTAGATTCATTCGTGAAGGTTATTATTATTTTCATTAATTTGATTAAATTTCGGTTCAATGCATTTCAAGTTGTTCTCCGAGTGCATACTTGATTATCGGGAAATTCATTTGACCGATGTCATGTCGTGTACTTGGAGACCAATGCGAAACGCTGCCGAAATTTAGTAAAATTTTTGTAAATAATGGTAACCTTGACGATTGGAGCTAACATAAAAGACAGTTTTCCTAAATGGGATAGGGCCACACCTATAAATAAAAAAGTGAGATTTTCATGCATGGAATTGCTTAGATGGATCGAAGTTGGATGAATGAAAGTCGCATGAGCCCAGAATATGAGGATGGCGTCGAATAGTTCTTGCAATTTGCTTCAGAAAGAGGTCGACCGAATGAAGAAGGAAAATATTATTGTCCTTGCATCAACTGTTTGAATGGAAGACGACAATTACTCGATGACATACGGGACCATCTATTGTGTGATGGGATTAAGAAGAATTACACAACGTGGATATGGCATGGTGAAGTGACAGACATGCAGAGTGGGTCCCAATCTGAACCATTTGATGTAGAAATGAGAGATCGGTTAGAGGACATGATTCGTGACCTTGGAAAAGAGTCTTTCCAGCAAGCACATGCCCCTGTGTATGAAGGATTGCAGAGTGATTCTAAGAAGCCTTTGTATGCAGGCTGCAAGAATTCCTTAACCCTGTTGTCTGTTGTGTTAAGTCCGGTTAATGTGAAGGCCAGGTATGGGTGGAGTGACAAAAGTTTCACCTCACTGCTTGAGGTAATGCACAATCTGCTTCCAGAGGACAACACATTGCCTAGAAGTTACTATAAGGCGAAAAAGATATTGTGTCCGATGGGTATGGAATATCAGAAGATTCATGCTTGCCCCAATGATTGCATACTGTACAGGCATGAATTCCAAGAAATGTCCAAATGCCCTATCTGTGGGACTTCACGGTACAAAGTGAAGGATGAAGAGGAAAGCAATTCTGATGAAAACTCCAACAAGGGCCCCCCAGCGAAGGTTTTGTGGTATCTTCCAATCATTCCAAGGTTTAAGCGTATGTTTGCTAACGAGGACGACGCAAAAGACCTTACATGGCATGCCAATGGAAGGATTTCTGATGGAATGGTCTGTCATCCGGCTGATTGCTCCTAGTGGAAGAAGATTGATGGTTTGTATCCGGATTTCGGGAATGAGCCAAGAAATCTTAGACTTGGACTAGCCAGTGATGGAATGAATCCATATGGCACCTTAAGCACTCAACACAGTTCATGGCCACTTCTGCTAGTAATTTACAATTTGCCTCCTTGGTTGTGCATGAAGCGAAAATACATGATGTTGTCTATGATGATATCGGGCCCAAGACAGCCAAGAAATGACATTGATGTTTATCTAAGTCCGTTGGTTGAAGATCTGAGAAAGTTGTGGGACGAGGGGATTGTAGTGTTTGATGCGTTTCGCAAGGAGACGTTTGAAATGTGTGCAATGCTTTTTTGTACCATTAATGACTTTCCAGCATATGGGAATCTCAGCGGTTACAGTCTTAAGGGTCATCATGCATGCCCCATCTGTGAAGAAAATACAAGTTACATACAACTTAAACATGAGAGAAAAACAGTCTACAGTAGGCATCGCCGCTTTCTAACACCCAATCATCCTTACAGATGACTGAGAAAAGCTTTTAATGGAAGTCAAGAGCATGATATTGCGCCGATACCGTTGACTGGTGAGCAGGTATATCAGCGGGTTGAACACCTGAATACTGTATTTGGGAAGACCCAAAATAAGGATAAAAGTCAGAGTTGCATATGGAAGAAGAGGTCCATTTTCTTTGATCTTCCGTACTGGTGTGATCTTGACGTTAGACATTGTATTGATGTTATGCATGTGGAGAAAAATGTTTGTGACAGTGTGATTGGGACGCTCCTTAACATTCAAGGCAAGACGAAGGATGGCTTAAATACCCGTCAAGATCTAGCCGATATGGGTATACGATCACAGTTGCATCCAAGGTCTGATGGGAAGAAAATTTACTTGCCCCCAGCCTGCCATACTTTGTCCAAGAAGGAGAAGATAAGTTTTTGTCAGTGTCTTCGTCGGGTGAAGGTTCCACAAGGATACTCTTCAAATATTAAGAGCCTTGTGCAGTTGAAGGAGCTTAAGCTTGTAGGGTTAAAGTCTCACGATTGTCACGTGCTCATGCAACAATTGTTAGTTGTGGCTATACGAGACATCTTGCCAAACAAAGTCAGGTTAACGATAACTTGCCTATGCTTTTTCTTCCATTCTATATGCAGCAAAGTCATTCATCCAGTCATGTTTGATGAGTTGGAAAATGAGGCCGCAATTATACTGTGCCAGTTGGAGATGTATTTTCCCCCTCCTTTCTTTGACATCATGATTCACTTGATTGTGCATCTGGTCAGAGAAATCAAATGTTGTGGTCCTGTTTATCTACGGTGGATGTACCCAGTTGAGCGATACATGAAGATCTTAAAAGGGTATACAAAGAATCTATATCGTCCATAAGCATCTATTGTTGAGAGGTACATTGCAGAAGAAGCCATTGAATTTTGTTCAGAATACTTAGAGAAGGCTAAACCTGTTGGGCTTCCTGAGTCTCGGCATGATGACATAGTGGGTGGTAAGGGTTCAAGAGGACTACAGGTGATCACTGCAAGTGTAGAAGATTTGTTACAAGCTCACTTGTATGTCTTGAACAACAGTAATGAAATTTTTCCATACATAGTTAAGCATGAAGGTTTAGTCAAACAGAATAATCCGAAAATGTCAAAGAATTGGGTGTTGAAAAAGCATAACAAGACTTTCTATGATTGGTTTAAAGATACAATCTTTGCAGATGAGAATGCTTCAGAAACATTAAGAAAGCTAGCAGATGGGCCTAAAAGAAATGTTATAACCTGGCAAGGATACGACATAAACAGGTATTCATTTTACACAAAAGCACAAGATGACAAAAGTACAATGCAGAACAACGGGGTCACCCTAAGGGCTGAATCTCAACACTTTGCAAGTGTCAATGACGCCAATCCCTATGTAGCTTCCATCCCTTACTTTGGGTTCATTGATGAAATTTGGGAGCTTAATTATGTGAAATTTACAGTATGTGTTTTCAAATGTAAATGGGTTGACAGCAACACCGGTGTGCACACCGATGATATAGGATTTACCCTGGTAGATCTAAAGAAACTTGGTTACCACAATGACCCTTTCATCATGGCAAAACAAGCTAGACAAGTATTTTACGTGCAAGACCCTTGTGATGAAAGGTGGTGCGTGGTTCTGTAGGGCAAAACAGTTGGTGTTAATGTAGAAGATGATGATTCATACATGGACACCTATGTTAGTCCTTTGACCGCTCAAATCACTGGTAACGTTGTTGGAGAAGAAGAAGCTGACGACGTTCATGCTAATCGAAATGATCATGATGAAGGAGAATTGATTAACATCGTCTAATGTAATTTTCTGTAGAGACAAAGGTCACCAAAGCTAGTAAGTGACAACTACATTTTTCTCTGATTGAGGCATCGGTTTTTTGTTTCAATTTGCCTCCTTAGGACTTCATCCAGCTCATGTTTGTCGCCAGTTTCATCATCCACCACCCTTTTCTTCTCTGGCTTCTCACGTTCATTGTTGTTAAACCCATATTTATGCTCTCTTCCCTTCATGTCTTGTTTTATCACAACTTTAGCTGAATCTCCCATCTTCAGCATAGTTGAATCTCCTGTCTCATTCTCCAATGACACACTTTGATGGCTTGTATCTCTTTTCTTTGTATGTTCTAGTGCTTCAGCTTCAGAATGCATAAAGCAATCAGAATTTTCCAGTGATCACCAAAGGCTTCTGCATCATCATTGACACTCTCCACCCTCTTTGGTTTATGCTTCTGTGTTTTCTTCCATGCCTCCTCGTTATAAATCTCAACTTTATTCGAGGTTGCACTAGAACGATCACCACCAATCTGTGCTTCTTCCTCGTCTATCAGGTCAATATCTTTCCTTTCAACTTTTGCTTTGTAAATTACAGTGTAGTTTACTAAAGCAAAGGTGAAACGAAAGATATTGAGCTGGTAGAGGAGGAACAGGCACGGATTGGTGCTGATCCTTCTAGTGGGACCTCCAATAAATCTGAGAATTATAAGGAGGAAGCACGGAAGAAAACACAGAAGCATAAACCAAAGAGGGTGGAGAGTGTCAACGCTGATGCAAAAGCCTTTGGTGATGACTGGAAAATTCTGATTGCTCTATGCATTGTGAAGCTGAAGCAGTAGAACATACGAAGAAAAGAGATACAGGCCATCAAAGTGTGTCATTGGAGAATAAGACAAGAGATTCAACTATGCTGAAGATGGGAGATTCAACTAAAGTTGTGATAAAACAAGACATGAAGGGAAGAAGGCATAAATATGGGTTTAACAACAACAAACGTGAGAAGGCACAGAAGAAAAGGGTGGTGGATGATGAAACTGCCGACAAACATCAACTGGATGAAGTCCTATGAAGATCCTCCTCATTCTCAAAGAGGGGAACGAGCAACAATTTGAAGGTTGTACATTCAGGAACTAAAGAATTCAAAATAGCTAGTAATAAGAGGGATTTGTTTTTGGGATTTTCTGAGCACCAAGAGCGGCTACGCAAGAAGCTTGCACTTGAGGAGGGAAGGATATTTGCAGCTAATGAACAAGTTTCTTAACTATTTGTCCTTAAGATTTTACTGTTTCTTTTTGCTAATATGTAAATATAAATGGTATAAGGGTATCGCATAAAAACATGGTCTATATTTACTTCTAAGATTGTTAGGGGTAAAAATGACCATGTCCATATGCCATAGCCTTATATTATTTATATTTACATATAAGAAAAAAAACAGTAAAATCTGAAGGACAAATAGTTAAGAAAGTTGTTCATTAGCTGCAAATATTCTTCCCTCCTCAAGTGCATGCTTCTTGCATAGCCGCTCTTGGTGCTCAGAAAATCCCAAAAACGAATCCCTCTTATTACTAGCTATTTTGAATTCTTTAGTTCCTGAATGTACAACCTTCAAATAGTTGCTCGTTCCCCTCTTTCTTTTCTGCAAAAAAGAAAATCAAATGCTGTGAAAACATGGATGAAGTCCTAAGAAAATCAATATCAAATAAAACATGGATGAAATCACAATTAAAAAGCACAACTACCTATCTTTCAGAGTCCTTTGGTTAATTTGTCTTGTCTCCTTATGTGGTGGGGTTTTGTTTAATAATATTATACTTTTGCCTTCCAAAAAAAACTTATGACTGATCCTCTTTTCATTAATCCAATTTTGTATGTTATTGTATAAAAGATCATGGGTTCTCCACCTGCCTCCACTACTCTTCCTCCTCCTCCTCCTCCTCCTCCTTCTCCTCCTTCTCCTCCTCGTCCTCCTCTTACTTCGGACGCATCGGCTTCGACGTCTTCCATGAAGCGGACATGCAAAGCCTCACGTCTACGATCGTTGTCCACTAGACCACCTGGTGTTGAGAGAACAGTGGTGCATGTTGATCCTGCTACAAGAAAGGCCGACGGTCCCCACAAGAAGAAATTAAGAACATATTTGGGGATTGTGGCACGTGATAAGGTGGACATCACCTACGAGAACTGGAAGGAGGTCGCTACTTCTCAGAAGGACCTGATTTGGGAGGATATTCAGGTATTTCTCTTTTCTTATTTGATTGTGTGTAATTAATAGCCAAAAAATTTCATTATTGTAACAAATAAACTTTGTTTCATGTTGTCAGGCGGAATTTGATATCCTAGAGGCTTCTGACAGTAGGACGAAAATGAAGTTACTACAGACCATGGGGGAGAGATGAAGGCAGTTTAAATCAGACCTCATGAGGAAATGGGCCCTTGCAGCCGATCAGGACGGTGTCGAGGACACTGTCTGTGACAAATACGACATCAGCAAGGAAAAGTGGGCCCAGTTTTGCCAGACTCGCAGAGACCCTTCTTGGGAGGTATGTTCCTTTGCCATTTAAGTTGTTTTTCATATTAAACATGATGTTGTTATACTTCATTCTACCATTTCAAACATTATTGTTTAATTTTTCCAGGATGTGCGCAGCAAGGCACAGGCCATCCAGAAGCAGAATATTGCCCCCCACGTTTTGTCTCGTGGGGGTTATGATTATTTGGAGCAGAAGCTCCTGGCTGAGAAGACCAAGAAGAAGCTGTAGGAAGCTGCACAGTCAGGAAGCGTTGATGGCGTCATCGACCCTCCATCCCCGGTTAGACGCCACGTGAAATGGAAGATGGCCCGCACGAAGAAGACAGGGGAGATGACGACTGAGGCCGCAAAGGAAATCGCTCAGAAGATTGTAAGTCATTTTCAACTAAACATTACAAATATGTTTGAATATTTTGAGAATGCCATGTACCACTGTGTGTTTTTTGTGCAAGATTCGTTTGAGGAGTAGGCCACACAGGGATCGTTCGTCCCCCATGGACGTCAAGATGTTCTGGCCGCTACTATTGGACGTCCAGAGTACCCTGGACGTGTCCGTGCTGCTGGAGCCAGTGTCACCATCAAGCAATACTTTGGATCGGCTCCACGGACGTCTCGCAACGCTTCCTCCCTGCCTCCTGACAAATTACAACAGCTGACTCAGCAGATCAGGGACTAGCTAGAGGAGTCCATCACAGAGAAAGTGACGAGGCAGGTCATGGCATCCTTCAGCCAGCTTCAGTCACAGATGCAATCTCAGGGACCTCCTGAGCCTCTGGTTGGTCTTGGTCCCTCCGGTCCTGGGGTGAGCACAAAGGGGACTTGTGTTGATCCCTCAGGAAATGATCCTGAGACGGGTGACTCTAACAGGTGCGGCTTGTACATAGAAGCAGATCCTGCCCGCTTGGTTGCCGTGGGGAGAGTTTATGAGGGATCCACTCTTGTTCATAACACTCCTTTGTTGCCTGGCCAAGTAAAGGTGAGTGTGGACGAGGTTAAAGATGCAGATGCTCCAGTTCTTGTACCCACTGATGAGGTTTCCTTAGTGGGGCAGACACTTCACACTTTCCTTGCTTGGCCGACACATCTGGTCAAGTCTTTATCACACCAGGTACTTATTGTCCTTAATATATGTTTCTTCTTTTTAAATTAATTCATTAAACGTGCCTCAAATTTGGCTATTTAACTTTGTTTCATGAACATGTAGCTGTGTCTCCGCCAAAACCACCTCCGAAGCCCGATCCGGAGGTCGATGATCCGCTTTATCTGATGACATTGACCATCCCAGAGCTTTTCTTGAGGTCTTATCAGGTTAGATGGGATGCCACCGTGTTCGGGGTCGTTAATCCAGATTTCCCCCTGTACATAAAGCACGAAGACCTCTCCGAAATCGCACACGGTGGTCAATGTCTCAGCATATCAGTGTTACAGTTGTGGATTCTGTAAGTCTTTATATAAAAGGCTTTTATTTACCTAAGTTATGGCTTTCAATTCATAAATATTTAACTTTGACTTAACATAAACAGGCATCTCACTGAAACATGTATGCGAGCGGGGAATTCTGATATCTATGGATTCCTCGAGCCTCAGTCCATTCAGAGGTCTGGGCAATCGCAGTTTGAATCTGAAAGTTACATAAAGAGTTGGATGCAGAGTTCACAACGCGATGTGTATCTTGGAGCCTACCTAAATGGGTAAGTCACAAAATAACAAAATTTAATTAATGTTTACTAATGTACTAACCCATTTTAGGTTCCACTGCAGCGGACATTGGCAGATGGTGGTCATCCTGCCCAAGGAACACTTAGTTGTCTGGTTTTGTTCATTGCATAACAGGCCAGACAACTACCTTAAAGGGATTATTAATAGGTTAGTGTTCTTTTCAATACATTTGCATTGTAATACCTCAACGTACAACACCAGTTTTTAATTGTTACTCATATGGAACAGTGCTATCAAGGGTCTTGATGATGCTCCACAACCTAAATCAAAGGCTCCTGCTAGGTGGATTGTCGTCAAGGTACGTCATTTACATAAAACTTCCACTTATACATATTTCTTTATGTGTCTGTACACTAGTTGTTTAATTAATATCCAAATTTCATTATGTATTTAGTGTAATAGACAAAAAGGAACTACTGAGTGCGGCTACTATGTCATGCATTGGATTTCCACCATCATTTTAGGAACTTTTAGAAATAATTGGGAAGCGGTAAGTTTATTTCAAACAAAATCGATTTATTTATAATTTGTATTACATTATTAACTTAATATGATTTATTTAATCATGCAGTATTTTAACGACCCTAGACCATTGGAGCCTGAAAGATTAAAAGCATTGCGGATCCAGTGGACACAGTTTTATCTTCGAGTTAGAGATCAGGCCTAGGATTTAGGGACATTTTTTAACATTTTTGACATTTTCTATGTAACATGAACATTGAATTCATTTGTTGATTGTTCTTTATAATATATAAATCAATTATTTGATGTTTATTATCATTAAAACTGCTTGAAAGCAGAATAAAATGTTTATTTGCTGTGAATTAGGTCTCCTGAATTGCATTTGACAGGTACAATTTTGGGTTTACTGTAAAAACAGAAAGCATATATAAAAAAATATATTTGAAAACAACATCGGTTATTAACAAAAACCGATGTTAATATCATAACCAACATC
The DNA here is from genome assembly GCF_000004515.6 of Glycine max. Lineage (NCBI taxonomy): Eukaryota > Viridiplantae > Streptophyta > Magnoliopsida > Fabales > Fabaceae > Glycine > Glycine max. The sequence continues at coordinate 39,510,770 of NC_016091.4, forward strand.
GGTTATCATAGAAAACCGATGTTAACGTTTGTATATTAACATCGATTTTTTGTGTATAACCGATGTCAGCGTTTGTATTTTAACATCGGTTATCTGTAAATAACCGATGTCAACTAGTGTACATTAACATCAGTTAGTTATAAATAACCGATGTGAATATTTGAATATTAACATCGGTTATTTATAATTAACCGATGTTATACACAAAGAACTACACCAAATAAGTGTATGCATCATCAACGTTGATATCGGTTTTCTAGCAAAACCGATGTTAATATATGGACATATATTAACATCGGTTTTTCTAGAAAACCGATGTTAAACTAACATATTGACATTGGTTTTACTGGAAAACCGATGTCAACGTTCATCATGCGTACACTTTTTTTGTTATTGTTCATTGTGTTTAACATCGGTTATTTAGAGAATCGATGTTGTTATATGTATGTTAACATCGGTTCTCCAAAACCGATGTTAACATTCATACATTCAACATCGTCACTTTCAACATCGATTTTAGAACCGATGTAGAATGTTCTAAATAACCGATGTTGAAAGTGTATTTTCTAATAGTGATTTGACCAATTAAAGTTCCTAAATTTTATTCTATTACAACTATTAATCCCTACCATTAAACTTCTCCATTAAATGATGATGTGACCTTATTTAATATTATCACATGTTATTTTTTCTTGACGTCAATCATTTTTTGGCGGCTAAAAGCTGCTTGAAACTGGGCGGGTGACCATTTTAAAAGGAGTTGAACTTTTTTAGGCATCTTTTAGCCACCAAAAATTGCTTCTCTAAACTCTTTGCCTCTTTGCAACTATTCACATTCACAATGATCCAAAAATACTCTCTCAAAGAAACTAATCAAACCCATATCTAAAAGTTATTCACAACCTCCATCACCATCCCTCGTCTTCGGTTAGCCTTAGGCCGCCACCAATGATGACAACATCAGATTTTTAACTTCGCACTTTGAAACCCACATTCTCGCCGTCCACCACCACTGCCCATTCTTCCATCATTGATGATGGAAGATCCGACTCCACCTAACTTAGATTTGACAAAGAAAGAAGGACGAGGAGACGATGTGTGTGAGAAGAGACGATGCGGGGAGACGATGTGTGACCAGTTAAAGTTCCACCACCACCGTTGTTTTAGATCTGACTATGTGTGTGAGAACTTTTCAATGTTGATGGTAGGGGCAACAAATGGAAGAGACGATGTGAGGCGCTTGGCGAGGAGAAGGACGAGATGGGCAATGGGGAGGGGATAAAGCCAAGGCGGCATTGAAGAGTTGAAGCACAAATCCTTCAACTACGATTTGCTGATTATCGCCACTGACGTTGGTGACCACGATGTTGCGCTTCATGCTATCAAGAATGTTTGATCTCATGAAACAAAAATACATGACAACTTGTTATTGCAAGTTCATACTTTGATATTCGTAATTGTTACTAAGTTACTAAAGAAAATTAATTTCAAGTGTGCATATGGAAATTGATATGGAATTTAATCTTTATATATATAAGGAATCAAGAAATTGATAGTCATTGATGAATGTTAATTCTAGGATAAAGTTGAGTATCACATTTTGTGTGAGATGTTTTTATTAACAGTGTGACTGCAGGGTTTGAAAACAACTATTGTGGAAGGAGATGCGGTGGAAGAGACATGTGTGAACAGAGATTGTGTTCCTTCGAGGGCTCTTTTGGCGATGAGTGGTCGTATGCGAGAACTAAAAAGCATGGAAGTTTGGAATACTCTCATGTGTTGGATTTCAAGCTTGAATAGTGAAGATAAACAGTCACCGATAGAGGAAGCATTTCAAATCTGGGTTTTGTTTTTTAAGAGATAGTGGTTTTATAAAATTTCTGGTTTGATAAAGCAATATTTTGCTATGTTCTTCCTACTGTACGTTAAATTTGATTACACTTTTGAATTTTTAATTTTTCAGATCTGGGTCTCTGTTATGTGATTATATTTTCTAGGTGGAGATGAGAAGAAAGGTTAATTGTGAATATAGAGGTTGGTGGAGTAATTTCTGGAGACTAAAAGTCACTAGTAAACATTAAAAACACTTTTTAAAATGATCATCCACTCAATTTTTAGTGGTTTTTAACCGTCAGAAAATGAATCAAATTAAAAATAAAAAGTTACATGTGTCAGTCTCAGAAAAGGCCACATCATCCTTTAACGGTGTAGTTTAAAGTGAGGGGCTGGAAGTTTCAACATAATAAAACTTTAAGAACTTTAACCTGTCAAATATTTGTCCTATAAATGCATCTATCCTCTCCAATTAAAACGGTAATTATTCATTTGTTGTAAAAAAAAATGGTGCTTATACAGAAGAGAGGTGTACTTTTTTTTTTTTTTTTGAAAAAGGATTAAATTGGGCGAGAAAGAGAATGGGAGTGTGTTTTGTAGGTAGTTTGAAAGAAAAAAAATGAGTAGTGAATGTTTCTTTTTGTCGGAAGAGAATTGTATGAAGGAAAGATAGAAATGAGAATATAGTTTGTTTAGTGGGGTGGTAGAGGTATACAAAATTAGAAGAGGAGTGGAAATAACAATGGTCATATTATAATTCAAGTTTCAGAAATAAAGAGTATCATTTAACATATTAAATTAAAAAAAACTAAAAAAAACAATAGAAAAACCATGAATTATGATTTAAAAAAATGTCACCAAATTTGATGATAAGAATTCTCCTAATCAAACAATCGAGATATCCCTCATTTCACAATCTAGATCTGATAATCAAAAGATGCATTAAATTGAAGGCTAGTCAATGTCACCATATGTTTGCTCGGTGTATCATATCTTTTGATCTGAAAAACATAATAAGTTTAGATACAAAAAAGGGAGGATGTTTCTCACAGTTCTTGCCTCCATTTCTTGATCATTAATCACTCAAAAAATTAGACAAAGATGTTAAGATATGCAAATATACTTTAATTCATTAATATAAGACTAAGAGAACTCATATTTCCCAAACTGTAAATATATGTAGACGTAATGAGATAGATGTTGAATTTAGTTCACTATAATAATTGCATAACGTGACATGAGAAGATAAGAACAATTAAAAACATTAAAAGAGTATGACATTGATCATAGCATATCATCAAGATTCATATATGAGAAGTAGAAACATTCAACATTACATGTGCATAAGTATGCCAATAATAACAAATCACACATGTGGTTTTCATCCCAATAGATGCATAATTTCTCTCGATTTAATGCACAACCTCAAAAGAGGACACAAATTAAACTGAGTCTCAGATATCAAGAAATAGAACAAAGGCTTTCAAGAAACACACGGTAGCATATGCTAGCTTGTTCAGTTTACTATATCTCAAGATCTATAGAATTAAAAACAAAAAACATAGATATGTTTATGATTAATTGGCTTAAATCATTTAACTAAACTGCAATAAAAAAAAATATTGTCTATATAGAGGAATTCATATTTCATAAACCAATGCAAGACATCTGTTTTCTACTGTCACACACTGCTCATGAATAGTAAATGTTGCATAGAATAATTCATCCACATTATTACATAAATAAATCAGTAGATAATGATATAGAAAAAACAGTGTAACTAATCAACACATATACATAGAACCAAAACAGTGTTGCAAATACAGTAGCACAAAAAAAGGAATTTTTCTCTCCAAGATAAATAATTTGGAAGCTAGAAATAACAAATATAACAGTGGAATAATTTCACATAGAATCAAAACACAAAGAAAGCTTTTTACAATCAATTAATGTAAAAGATACATAAGATAAAAGAGTTAAAAAAAGCTTCGATTGAAGTGCGCAATGCACTGTCCGTAGAAAAAGAACGCCTCATTGCAGTAGTAAAAATTATTATATGCGCTCTTTTTCTAAGATACATCAATCCGTTAGATCGATTATGTGCAATAAAGAATCCCTGAACCAAAAAATACCAATGTAAAACATATTTTAAATAGTAGAAGTATGAGAAAGAAAGAAACTATTTTCTTTTTTTAAGAAGAGGAAATATATATCTATATATATATATATATATATATATACGAATTTTAATATTGTGTTTTGCCACTTTCTCAAGAGAAGAGATATATATAGGGGAGAAAATATCCAACGTCCAGTAAGAAGAAAATCTGGAAAAAAAAACTGCCACTTTGTGAACGTTTGGATTCTTAACGTGTAGAAAAAAAAAATACCCAGTCAATACAATCGCTAAAACTTAGGAACTAACAAATTAGAAAATATATATTGGGTAAAATATATTTTAAAGAGAACTAATTTAGAAAAAGAAAATATTTTTACTTTAAATTTAAAATTATAATAAAATATTTTCCAACAACAGCATCATTGTTGAAGACATAATGATTGTCGTTTCTAAAAATCCTTTGATTTTATTCGCAAATAATTCACATCCAGCATTAAAGGAGGACATCAATTCTCATGATAACAATACAAAATTACATGTGGTTTTTATTGATAAGAAAAAACAAAAAAATAATTAATGTATCCATCTCCATCACAAACAACCCTAACAAGCAAATCTCTGGCGACACCACCACCAAAACAAAATCATGGAAAACTTTTTAATGGGGCAAATTTCCCCATCTGGGGTTGTTTTAAAAAGTATTTCCCCAAATGGGGTTCTTTCGTTATTATTTCCGGCAGAGGGCACTTTTTTACGTGAAAAGCATGCCATGCAGTGACCAACTCGCCAGAACCAGTGGCGAGTTTGGTCTTAGTGAGCAAATCGCTCATGCTGCTGGCGATACGTGCATTGAGGGCTGAAATCGCCATTGAAACTGGCGATATGCAGATTGCGTAGGGAACCGCCAGTCAAACTGGTGAGTTCCAATGGCTTGAGGGTGCAGACTAGCCCTGCGAGAGCAGGCATGGCAGTGCAGGGAAAGCAGGGTGCAGGCCAAATCGCCACTCCCATTGGCGATTTGCCTTGCACTGGGATCGCCAGCTATGCTGGCGGGTTGCTTCTACGTTTTGAAAATTTTCATTCATCCTCTTCCATTATAAAAGCTGAAGGTCCGAGTGAGGAGCTGCCTTCCTTTGCTTGCTCTTTGTTATTCTTCTTCCCTACTACACTGCATTCTTCTTATTGTGTTGCTGTATTTTGTTTTTGGTAAGTATCTTTTGAATGACAAATATTATATATGAATATATATATATATATATATATATATATATATATATATATATATATATATATATATATATATATATATATATATATATATATATATATATATATATATATATATATATATATATATATATATATATATACACATATATACACACACACACACACACACATATAACAAAATAAAAAAAACAAAAAAAATAACTCACACCCACACCCCCACACACACACACACACACACACA